>NW_004524629.1:9592660-9611724 GCF_000260255.1 Octodon degus
CTTCCTTCCTTCCTTCCTTCCTTCCTTCTTCCTTTATTCTTTCTTTCTTTCTTTCTTTCTTTCTTTCTTTCTTTCTTTCTTTCTTTCTTTCTTTCTCTCTTTCATCTTTCTGAGGGAGATTTTCACCATGCAGCTCATCCACAGAAATTCTTAAGCTAAATGTTGACCATGGGAATCCTTGCACTGGCAGCTAGCTGATTGAGGGAAAGTGGGTATCTGAGAGGCCTGATGGATATGTAGATGGATTTATAGTTGGCCAACTAAGAGGGAAATGTAGGACCTCAGACTGCACAATTCATCTCTTTTTTAACATGCAAAAGTAAATTAATACATGATCACCAAAACTGTATCCAGGCCCAAACTTTCAGGTCTGTGATATCAGGTCACTTTCCATTTACATCTTCAGGGATTTTTATCTTTGTGTTGTAAAATGTCTTATAAATATTATACAATATTTCACAGTGGACAGCTACACAAAGTATAAATTTACTAAAAATAACTTGTTCTAATTCAAGAAAACAAAGCAAGGCTATAAATCTACACTCTGAAAAGTAGTAAGACAGTATGTGAAATCAATTTCTTGGTTGATTTGAAACCAAGGAAGACAATAACATATTGGCATAGATGCATTTGCAAATACAGACAACAGAAAGAAAAAATGCACAACCTTGCTCATGAAGATTGAAATGCACTCCCACCAGTAGAGCAAAGAGTCAGATACAAAAGACTTAGCTTCAAATGATATTGCTAGTTTATGAATGGATGATTGTGTCATGCAGGCAGTTCCCTGTAAGTGTGTCTATTAAATAACATCACCTTTGCTTTTTTAAGATTATAGGCCTTTAATTAATCCTATCCTAAAAGCAAAGCCCTATTCTCTGTCTAGTTACAACCTGCCTTTGTTAAACAAGGCCCACCATACTCTGTTCTGCATAATTACCTCACTGTGGAAAGTTAGTAGATGAAAACAGAAATATATGCTTTTCCTCCAAGCAATTCAAAACCTGAAAATTAGATGTCAACATTCACTCACATCCAGTTCTGTTTGCTGCAGTGAAGTAATTACTAAATAAAAAATTAATCTAATATATTTTTATTCACTGTCTTCTATCTTTTCCCTACTAGTCCATCACCTAGGCATAGAAATGAAGCACACATCAGGAATATGTGCTTGATTATGGGTGATAGAAAGAAAGAAGCCCTTGCTCCAAAAACTCTCCAGTCTAATGCTTTCCCAAAGCAGGCTTTACTGCTCTCACACCAGGTAGGGACACAGAGCTTTTAGGATGGCAAAAAACAGTGAGCAAGGGAAGGGACAAAACATAAGGTGAGCAGTGTTGAATTTCACCCCTTTTTTTCTCCATGGTCCCATAATTGCAGCTAGGTTCATGCAAATTAATTCTAACAACTAACTCTATTCAAGTCAGTATTATTGTTTTTTGGAAATGAGATAGTAAGAAAGGAAATGACCAGCCCGAATATAGTCACCTCTGTCCTGGAGCTCAGTCATTCATTTACCTGATAATTTATCCTAAAATATTTAGTGAGTATTTGTCATGTTTTTGACATTAGACTATTGAGTCCAAATGCACAAGCTGGTGCTGGAAGGTCTTTCTCCTTTCCCAAAAAACAAACACCAGTTGACTCTCACACTGGCAACTTGAATGTGAGAAAACCTTGGTTTAACTTGCAGTCATAGAGATGGATGAAGAATTCACCACTTCATGCCTTAGAGGGTCTCTGTAACCTCAGCATTTTTTGCATAAAATATTGTAAGTACAGGAGACAAATGAAATCAATCAATATTTCTCTACCCCCAAACTTATTTTCAAAGCAAAAATATCTCTAGGTTACACAAAACAAACAGTGCAAACAGAAAAGACAAAAACCAGTCTTGCAGAGACTTGAAAGTACAGCCTTGAAGACAGAAACCCAGTCTGTCTTATTCGTCTATACCCAGGGTTCAGTAGTGGCTGAAATACGTCAGGAGCTCAGTGATCACATGGGCAAGGATCGCGCGAATGGGAAAAAGAGATGCAGTGCATTTTAAAAGAAGGGCAGGACACAGGTAATAGGTAGAAAAAGAAAATCTGTCTTACATACATAACATAAAGCTATTATATCTCTTCCCATAGCAGCTGCAGAAGCAGCTACTTCCCAAGAGCCATATTATATTAAGGAGGATTTATAGGCACTAATAAATTCAAGGCGACTTATCAAATCTTACATCTTAGTTGGAAGGAATAAGGACAATCACTTAATAGGAGTACTTTATGTCGATTGACAAGGCTGCCTGGGAGACTCATTATTTTCCCAGAGCACTCATCCGAAAGGAATGCTGTGCCTCCTCAGACTCATCCAACACCGTTTGCTGTACACATCTGCTGATTCCACTGGGAACAAATGGTCAAGCCAGAAGAAATGTGCTATTAGTGACCATGACCTTGCGTGAGTCATTTCCTAATTCCAACTTTCATTCTCATCATGCCAATGACACCATGGTTCATTTAAGACATTTTAAAAATCTTGAGTAGAAATTATTGATGTCAGTAGAATTTTAATCTAAATTTAAAGATCATTGTTTTGAAAGATATTTTTGTTTTAAAATCTTTTATTTATTTATTTAGTTATTTTTTCATTCATTCAATACAGGGACTTATTGCACAACTCAGACTTGTGGTGATCCTCCTGCCTCAGCCTTTCCAGTGCTGGGATTAGGGGCATGCACTAACACTCCTGGTTTCAGTGGCCAGCATAGAGCACCTGGTTGACATAGCAGGCAGTACCAGGGATCGAACCCAGGTCTCTGTGCTTGCCAAGCAAGCGCTTAGACCACTGAGCTATCTCTCCAACCATTGAAAAATATTTTTAAATGCAGATATTTCATCTGAAGGTTATTCTGTGGTGTTTAAAAAGCATGAAACAACATTTTTTAATACATGGAAATCTAGATAAATTAGAATACATCTCATAGAATTAAGGAGAATCCATGGCAGAAGGCCTGCAGACATGACTAGGGGGCTTTAGACCAAAACCATAGAGTATGAAGAAGAGTACTCAGACAATATAGAATACAATAGAGCATATGAAACTCATAGTAAAGAAAAACAAACCAATCAATATAGTATGAGGCAGCTTTCTCTCTCATCCTCTAAAAATAAATATTGACCAACAATTCTTATCACTTCAGGTACCATTGTAACCAATTTTTTTTCTCTGAGCTCTTGTCCTGAGAATGACAAAGATGAAATTGCAGGATACACAGCTGTAGTTTACTAGAGAGAATGAAGAAAAACTCGTTCTTGTTTCGAGGCTCCATGAGGGGACATCACGGATTTATACACATTTTACCAGGCTATTTTAGAATGGCACATGAAAATGAAACAGTGCCATTTCCCTGCCCTCTGGTGTCCCAGGGCCAAATGAAGAGATGCTCTTTCCTCTTGTGGTCCAGTTTGTCTAGGACTCACCATGGCTTGCTCAAGTCCCAATCCGAGCTGCCTATCACTTCTCTATTTCTAGGTCTCCCTAATCAACACACAAGCCAGAGAACATAGAATATAATCTTTGCTAGCTAATGCAATGCTTTAAATTTGATCGAGCCTTTGAAGAATGATACATGTGGAAATAATATATAAATGCAGGAAAAGATTTCTGATCTAATCCTTAGAATGTAAACTAAATCAATCTTGATGATTAATCAAAGCAGTATTTTTTATGTACATGACTGTTATATACTATATTTCACTGTTATCACTGATCAAGTCTTACTTTCGCTACTAGAATGAAAGTTTTAAACACATTTTTAGGACTTTTACAGTTTGCAGAGCATAAAAAAAATCTCTAGAATTAGTCCTAAGATGGGAATAGCTACTTACCAGCTACTTACTTACATGGAAACACAACACAGACAAACATTGATAAGATATCTAAAGTAATCAATTTAATAGACACACAGTACAATGCTTATTGCCAGAGGCTAAGATGAAAGGGAAGTGTGAAGTTATTACTTTATGTGCTTAGAGTTTCAGTTTTGCAAGATGAAATAGTTCTGGACAGTATTTGTATAGCAACATGGATATACTTAACTTTGCTGATCTGTACTCTTGCAATGATTCATATGATTTGCTATGTATTTTATCATAATTAATTTTTTATTATTTTTAACTATTGTTTTAAAAATTCAGAATATAGCCAATAACAAAATTGCTTCCCATTGCTCTCTAGGAAAGATAAGGACCCCAGTACTTCTGTAACATATGCGGGAATCAGATCCTTGCCCTTCCTTACTAGCACCACTACAGAGAATGTATTTATAGAATGAGTACCATTTGGTTGGCTGGACCATCAAATGCATTCTGTACACGTAGCTACAGTGTCTCCCTTTTCAAGGACTCCTGCCATAAGGCCGCTTCAAAGGAGGCATGGACAATCTCCATGAATAATGCTCTTCGCATGCCCCACTCCAGTGGCCTCCATAGCCATGAAGGGCAATGTGTCCCTTTATAATTCCCTTGTGACAACAAAACTCCCATGTGGGAAACAAGCTGAAACTTAATTAAAAATATGTGGTGCCTGCAATCTTCCATTAAGCTCTTTGGCAACAAACAAAGTTGGAGAACTTTTTTTTTATTTTCTGCTTCATAAGATGAACCTCCTGTGTTTTAATTCTCAGTGAAGACCAATGTAGGATATTGATGGCAAAACTTTTAGATCTCTTGTTGATACAAACAACCCGCTACAGCACACTTGCCATAGGTTCACCACTACTGATTTAGAGGCTTCTCTGCGACCCTGTCCAGAAAAAATACATGGTTGGATTGAAATTTAAAATTCATCAATAAACAATGTCACACTCTTGCAGAAAGATGAAGAGAAACATAGCTAATTACATTTCTTACTGATAATGTAAAGATGGAGGGGACAGGGAAGGTGGTAAATTTGACAGTAATGGTTTCCAGCAGCTTTGACATGCCAAGAATCTTCAACCATTCATCACACTTCTCCCTCACTGCTGATTTTAACTGCAAGCCCCTGACTTCAAGCCTGACTGACTTCTCTCCTGATTCATAGTAATTGGGATCCCCAGAGACTTCCCAAAAAGAAACACTCTCAGGCTCCATCATCTCTGAGTGCTAACACTAGCTAGTACTAGCATGACTTATGTTCTATACCTTTTGTATCACATTGGGAAGCAAAGGTGTTGGGCTATTGAAACCCAAAAAGCCCAGAGTGGGGGAAGATGTTACATTATTGACATCTCCTCTTGTACCTAGATCATCACCCATTTCAGTTACATGCAACAGAAATCATGATACAGTATGAAATTCTACAGCCCAAAACAATCTTGCAATATTTCCAGTATCTTAAAACTATGATAGAAAAGTAGAGAAACAAAGTATATAAAGTAAAGCCATATTAATACGATGAGCTGTAAAAGGTTCAAGTCAATAACTTCTGAGGATAATCCATTAATATTATAGACTGCTAGACATTGTTAGATTGTTTAGTTGAATTCAAGCACTTATAGTATTTAGATGTCAATAGAATATTCACCTCTGACAGGACAAAAAAAGAAAGAAAGGATGCAAAGGAAAGATCATTTTGTATTTATATATACAAAATAGGATAGGTTTACAGCTACTTTCGTTTAATTCAATGAGAAGAAAGAGGTGTACTAACTGTTTGGACAGAATATCCTGTCTGCTTCTTGTGCTATGGATAACCACTAAGAAGATAACAATGTACAATGTATTGATTATCAAACTGTCCTATTAATCAGCTGTGAAACTGTCTCATTTATATTTATTTCTCAATAAAAAATAAAATTAAAAAAAAACTATGGTATATGCATGAATGTGTTCATATACACTTTATGGGCCTATTATAATCCCATTGATTACTACCTGTCAGGATGAGAGATGATTGGAAAAAATCTAGGATTTTAATGAGTCAGGATGGATTTCATGTCCTATTTTATTTTTTAGTGTATTTGGTATAGGATCTCCCTATACAGCTCAGACTCACAGTTATCCTCCTGTTTTCAGTCTCCCCAGCACTGGGATTACAGGTATGCTCCACCATGCCTGGTTCTGGTGGCCAGCTCAGCGTTTCTATTGGATAAGGCTCATATTAGATGAACAAAGAAAAGTACAAAAACCTGTATCTAACGGTAGAGAGAAGAATAATTTTCTATTGAATTTGAAATTTTTATAGTTAGTATGGAAAATTTAGAGATTTTTCAACAGTTTTCAATACTAGCTGGTTCAGCTCTTCTCGGACATTGCCTGTGTAAGAAGCTTGGAAGAAACATTACAATAATTTTGCAATATTCAGAATATCATTTCTTTAAGTTTAGTAGAGCAGTTTTGTTTTTCTCTTCATGTGGTTGATCACACATTTCAACAAGAGTGTTGTGTAAACAACATCACATATATCTGATGTAGAAAATCTTTTAGGTGTAAAAAATAATCACTTTTGTGTTTAGTTGGTAACACTAAAAATCAAGGCCCTCTGTACTTCCAGGCTGGTGTGATTACACTTCCTTATCAAATTCCTTCCTTGTTTTGTTTTGTAAATAGTTTGGTAGAATGGACTAATACATTCTCATCAGTGACTGTGTTGTTCTTGTTATAAGCCTGAGTTTAAAAAAAAAATAAGTTTCACAGTCAAGGAGGGAGTGCACAATAAGACAAAGCCTTAGGTTTCAATTGTGTAACCACAAACATAAAGAATTCTATATCTTTTTTCAAAGAAATTGCACAGATGAGATGGTGTAAATTTCAAGTTCTCAGGAGGCTGGGTGAGACAAAAGTAAGAAATCTTCAAATAATTTGCAGTTTCATAGCCCTACTGTGACCTGACTTGGGAAGGAAGAGCTTTGCGTTTGGGATGCAATTATCACAATGATCAACCCTTCCAGTGCAGGTTTTTTTTTTTTTTTCTTTAGGGGAATAAAAAAGATATGAAAGTTTCTGCCTCAATGCAGGACCAGCTGAGACTTGAAAACACAAAATCGGTATCAGTAAGATTTGTCATATACCTTTTGGCCAAATCTCACAAATCTTTGTGCTTTATTTCCCTCTGGCTTTACCATCACTATTTTTTCTGTTTTCTCTACTCCTGCAAAGTTGATCACTCTGCTTCTCTCTGTATCTATGTGCCTCTCTGCCCATCCATCTGTCTGCATTTCCCTCCTTCCCATTTTGCTCTCTCCCTCTTTCCTTATCCACCTCTCCCTCTCTAAGTGAAATAACTTCTTACCTTATAATTCCTTCTGTTTCAATTTAAGTTAAAGTGCAAATATTTAGAATAACATGACTCTTGCAGACTATGGAAACAAATCCAAAAGAAAATTGCTCAAGACACAAGTATTCTTGTCAGTAAACTCCAGAGATTTTCAGGGGAGACAAAAATGACTAAAAAAACCCAGAGAGCATTTATTGCCTCTTTCACCTGTGATTCGAGAAAGGAGGAAAAAGATTCAGTTTAATAGGAGAATTATCCCTCCCAATTCATCAGCTAGCTTTTGGACTGGAGTTTATAATGGAAGCTCAATAAAAAAAGCCTGAGAAGAGGATAGGTAAAAAGCAAAGAAAAACATATGCAATGTGTGAATTATTGAAACTGTCCTACCAATTTGATTTGAAACTGTCTCATTGAGATTTGTTTATCAGTAAAATTATGGGGAAAAAAAAGAAAAGAAAAACAAATAATACTATTTTGTCTGTAGCCATGAAAGGAAAGGTGTATGGGTGTGTGTGTGTTCATATACACACATAATACAGATACAAGATTACATCTGAGTTACAGTGAAAGGGATGGATAAAATTGACATCTGTAAAAACATGTCTCAATATACATTGATTTCCAAACATTATATGTTTGCAGTCTCTGATTCCAAAGTGATTTCCAGACCTGAATGTAAGCATATTTCTCCTTGGGTTAGTCCCATACCTTTGATGGGGCTTTTCCTTTTCCCACATTACTCCACTTCAGCTTCTACCTGAGAGCCACATTTTCTGACCGTATTAAAGAATGAAGATATGGTAGGCTAGATAGCTCAACAGCCTAAAAAGCCTGCTTAGGCAAGCTTAGGCAAAGTGCAGGGACCACGGTTTGCCCCCCAACACACACACCACATGCCTCACCAGCCCTGCCACCGGGGTAGGCTGACCTGACCACAAAAAATAAATAAAATAAAATGTGCTATGTACATGTGCCAGATCCATACAATGAATGCAATCAGTACTGTAATTAAGTACTAATAAAATTTCTTTAAATATTAAAACAGTAGGATTCTGAAACTTTGCACTGAAATATGCTTTTCCACTATCTCATGCACTATTTCATGTTTCTGTTTTCTAAGGCAAGCTTGTCCAATTGGCTAAACTAGATTATGAAGTATAAAGCACTGCAGGGAAATAAGATAGGTCTGGATAAAGTTGCTTAACTAGACAATGTAGTTTTCACCACCTGTCCAGGTCGTCACCAGATTCTCATGCAAGAGAACACAAACTTTCTGTACTGAAGACCCGCAAACCTCATGATTAGTTATGTTGAAAACAATGAATGTACAAACAGGCCAAGAATGTGTCCTAGTTTGTGAGGAAGTGCAATATTACTAATTTGCATATTTTGCAGGTTATCACTGAGATTTGATGATTTGCCCAAGTAAAGTGCTTAAAAACATATATATAAGTTTCATGGGTTCATAGTCCATTGCACTTTCTCACATTGCCTGTTGCCACATTCTAGTATATTTTAATGCCTTTTCTCACTTGACATGGCACTACTATCTGCTAATTAAGTTCCCATAAATATATTCAGTAAGCATTGCTGTTTAAACTGATTAGCCATTGATTTGTTCACAGTCATTCAGTGACAACTCAGCTTCTCAAATTAAACAATCCAATGTGATTATGACAGCCTTAACTTATATCATTTAATCTCAAATAGGAAAATATGAACAGTACTAGAACAATATAGCACTGATCACAGTTAATTCACTTTTAATAACTCTTGACTTTTATAAATTTTCTTAAATTACAAGTATGTGAAATCAGGATTCATGTGAAAAGTACTCAAATATCCCTATGAGTTCAGAAGTAATTATAAAATAAATCTGAAGAGCATATCAGATAGACTTAATTCATTCCAGAAAATTTACCTGGGTTAAGATCAAATGAATTCATACTTACATATTGAGCTCTTAACATAACAAAGGTAATTTTTCTACCTGAACATACTCCTTGACTGCTTCCCTTTAACGTTGCAAATTTTCCTGAACAAATACTGTGTTTCAAGTTTCTGTATAGCCCAGAGATGATATTCAAACTATTTTATTTAGCATTTGGATCCCACATACTTGATCTTCCTAGCTTCTCTTCTGTTTTATCCCAATGCAAGTTCTACTCCAAGGGGTTTATTCTACTAATTTGATTTATCTGCTTTATCATTTTGAAAGTAAGTATTTCAGCCTTGCCAATTGCTCTCTTTTTTTTCTTTCCACCTCTCTTTTCCCCACATTAGAGGTTAACTCAGACATAATTCTCTATTACCTTAAATTTCTGCAAATGGTCACAAATATTTTGTGCTGTACAACTTCCAGGTGTGCCGATTCTGAATGACCTAATATAAATAATGACCATTGGAGATGTATCCACTCCCACCAGTTCTGCAACTCACACTCCACTAATGACTGAGTGAACACTGGACATACATATACTCCTGAGGAATAACATCATATCATTTCAAAAAGCAGAAAATAAGGTCAAAATGAATGAAGAAAATGTAGACTGCACATGCATCTACCAAAGTCAGAAGAGTTTTATTTTCTTCAGTCTTCAGATATCCAATGGTTTCGTTTCAAATGGTTCAATTATGGGCACAGCTGATGAGGTAAAAGACAGACAGTGCCACTGCTGGATTTTACCTTGGTCTAGAGGAACAATCCCACAACTTGGAGTTCATTCTCAATTATCTTCTGTTACAATTTTTATTGTCATTTTCATAATGATTCTAGACTGCTCTTTAGCTTTGCTTGCCCACCTCATGCCAGTGTCTTTTTTTTGTTATTATTCCTAGGAAACATTATAATTCAGTATAATTTATTTTTAAAATGTTCTTGATATGAAACTGCAGAAGCTATTCTGAAACACTTCCTCACTTCTGCCTCTTTGTCATTGCATGCTGCTGAGTTCCTGCCAGCCCTCAAGGCCTGGGTCACTCCTTCTGCTCCTGATTTGTCCTTTTCTGGATATCTTCTTTTTTGTTTCTCTAGTGATCCTGCCTTAATTCATCCAATTATTTCTCACCACTTATATGAGGAAGACGGACAAATGTATCTGTTTATTCATGTATTCCTGGCCCTTTTTCAAATTCTGCTCCTGAATTTCCAGGAACACCCTTAATTTCCTTCTTTGTATTGCTTCTCTGTGTATAGTGATTCTCCCTCCCCCCGGGGAATTGAAGATTTGATTCTATCCTTTTTCTTTGTATTTATTTTCTCTGGTTTTCAAATCCATCAGGAATCAAAACATGCTTCTAAACCATTTCTCACATTTCACACTTTCAAAAACATTTCTATCATTAGTACAGTGCACTTCTTTATTGCTTTATGTCTGGATTACAGTTTAGATTAAGATAAAGACTATAATGAATAGGAATTGTTGATAATGAGTATCATTGCCATGTTCCTGATTTTATTGGGATATATTTCAGTTTTTCCTCATTTAATATTATGTTGTCCATAGATTTGACACAAATGCCTTTTATTAGATTGAGATAAAGTCTCTCTATAGTTTCTTCAGTTTTTTTTTTCTTTTTGTGGAATCATGCATGGATTTTATATATTGTCAAATATTTTTTGGTGTCTATTGAGGTAATGCTGTGATTTTTGTCTTGCTTCTGTTTATGTTATTTATTGTATTTATTGATTTGGGCAAATTAAACCATCCTTGCATCTCTGGGACGAGACCTACAAAGAAAGAGAAGTTTTTCCAGCTATTTCTTGGCTACAGGGCTGAAATCTAGAATATATAAAGAAACTAAAAAAAAAAAAAAGTAGACCCTCCATAATAATAAAAGAACCAATCAAATAAATGGACAATTGAAATGAATAGAACTTCTCAGAAGTACAAATGTTCAACAAATACACAAAAAATGATCAATATTGCTAGTCGATAATAATAATGCAAATTAAAACAATGCAGATTCAATCTTACTCCAAAAAGATTGACTGTTATCAAGAAATCAGTGTTAACAAATGCTGGTGAAACTATAGGGAAAAGGGAATCCTTGTACCCTCTTGGTGTTAATGTAGACTAATAAAACCACTATGGAAATTCTTCAAAAAAACAGAAGTAGAAATTCCATTTGACCCAGATGTTCCCCTTTAGATCTTCCAGAAAGAGTGAAAGACATCTTATTACAGTGATAGATATGTGATTTTGTTTAAAGCACCACTATATATAATAGATAAGTCTTAGAAATTACCTACATGATACAAATGAATGGATAAATAAAACAGGTCATTGATACAAAATGGAGTCTAATTCAACCATAAAAAATAAGCTTGAGGCGGGCTTCCCAAATAGTTCAGCAGATTAAAATGTCTACTTAGGCAAACACAGGGACCAGAGTTCAATCCCTGGTATGCTATGCTGACCCCACATCCGGAGTGCACTGAGAAGGTGATTGAGACTGGGCCTTGTGGTGCATGCCTATAATCCTAGTACTTGGGAGGCTGAAAACAGGAGGATCACTCTGAGTCTGATCTGTGTAGTGAGGCTCTGTAATAAATACATAAAAAATAATAATAATGAGCTTGAGGCATACAGAGGCAAATGGATACATCTTAAGCCATAATTTTAAGTGAAATGAATTAGACACACATGTATAAATATAACAAGGTTTCTCTCATATGAGAAACCTAAAGTAGAAAAAGAAAGCAAAATTGGGGCTGGGGAGATGGCTCAGAAGAATAAGCACTTGCCTGGCCAGTGCAAGGGCCTGAGTTCGATTCCTGGTTCCGAAAAAAAAAAAAAAAACAATAAAAACTAAATATTAGGAAAAGGGAGATCTTTTTTGGATAGAAAAGGGAATAAGATACGAAGGGAGCAGGAGAGAAAGTTGATAGGAAAGAAATTAAAAGGGAAAAATGAAAATAGGGCTTTTGTCAGTGAGAAGTGGATAGGAGCTGGAAGGAGCAGGGGGGATGGGCACAATCTGGTACATTATGTATATGCAACTTCATACAGTAAATGAAACCATTATGTACAGCAAGCATATTAATAAAAGAAGACAGGAAAGACAAGTAAACTAGCTGGTGCACTTTGGATATTTAACCATTTTTTATTTCCCTTAGTAAAATCTTCTCAGTAACATATTCAAAGGCATCCGACCTTATTTCTCCTCTTTTTTCTTCATTATCTCTATTCCAATGAAGTTGTAACTTGGCTCACTGCTTTTTGTACTGTGGTACATGGAAGAACACATTGACAAGGTTTTTTTCCCCCTCCTTCATAAACGACACTTTATAGTATGAATCTGTTGTTGTTCCAGCCAAAGTATGGCATAGTTTCTCTACTTCGTTTGTGATTCACTTTCTAATGGAGTAATAGCAAACACATGGAGAAAGGTTTTCTGCTTGTTTTGGTCTATTTGCATTAAGACTTGTATGCTTTTGTTGTATTTGGAACCTGAGAATACCAGTTTCATTGGTCCATGCTAGCAGGATAGAAGAGTGGTCCACGTGACAGAAGGCAATGACCAGATATGTCCACGAGAACATTCTGAATTCTCAGAGAGCAGCCAACTACTAGCTGCCCATACATGGCTAAGAGGCATGTGCAGAAATCAGTAGAATCAGGCTGACCTGGAACAACTTCAAAACTATGAAGTAAATTAATTAGTTGAGTTCAACTGCAAATTTTGTGTGACTTGTTGTGTGATAAAAGTTAACTAATACCTGGGATTTGGTTGACTAGATTTTGATGTTTTCCTTAAATATTCTGGTCCACCATCTTCTCTCTCCTTAACAGTTCCACAAGAGCCTATATTTCTTTTGACACAGTATATCCAGTAACACTTCCATGGGAACAAATAGTCTACTTTACTTTCAGGTATTCAATTTTATATTTACCTACTTATTGAAGGCTTCTGTCTATATTCTCCTAACAGATATAAATATGACTTATGTTCCTAAAATTTTGATATTTCAGTATTCCATAGCCTGCATAGGCTTTAAGAAAACATTGTTTGATTAAACTGCAAATCCTTTCACAATAAAAAATAAATGTTTTTCTAGAAAAACAGGTAGACATTTTCTATCAGTGAAAACATCTTACATATTTGGACAAAGAACTAACCCTTCAAAGAGATATGCAGCAATCAAAGAGGGGAAAGAATAAGAACACAACTTGCCTTGGATATGTTTTTTGAGTCCTTCATAATAAGTAGCAGGAGTGAAGTATTTATCTAACTTATCTTTCTATTTATGACAGTTGTATACTGTAATATGCATAGGATGAACAATGAAGCTGAGATTTTTCTTCTGCAAAACCATTAAATTAGAAATTCCCAACACTTATTTTCTAGAGTGCCAACAGCATTTTTACTTCATTGCTGCATTAAAGTAATTTTTGTATTTAACATGGAATAAAAGCAAAGCTGTCTCATAATGCCCTAACCACAGGTACGTGGGCACAAAGTTGCCTACAGATTATGCTTTGGAAACAGATTCAAAGGAAAGCTAAGAAAGGCAAAACAACTCAATTTGGAATGAAAATTGGCCCTGGCATTGGCAGATTCAGTAAGGATGGTGTATTTTCTTTCTTATTCCAGAGATGGTGCCTCAATACAGATTTTGCTTCCAAGATGTAAGGGGTGTTAGATTCCAATCTGGACAGATTTTGAGGCTCTCAGAACATAGAATTAGAAAAAAATAAAAGATGGCATAGTAACAGCATTTCGGGTAAACTGGCTGTCAAAGGTAAATGTTTACACAGAATTAACATCTCCAAGTATTTTTATCTCCAATCCATCTATCAATGTTCATTCCTCACAGGCCTACTCCAGGAAAATCTCCAAAATATGGAAGTTTCCACCATGGGAATAAAAATATGATACTTGTAGAAGTTTAGGTTGATTTTAAATGATGACTTTCTTTGGCTTGTTTTTCTCTTTTATATCTTCTTCCATAATTTTATCAGGACAAAGAGAATGATCATACAGCTCATCTTGTTTTTCCATTTCTGATTGAATTTGGACTAAGCACAATAGTTTAACAAAATTTTCTTTTTCCTTCAAATGCTACCTGGTTCACTTACAAGGTGTGGAAAGGAAGGGTCAGGTAAGTAGGCATGATGTAGGTAGAGAGACAAAAGCATTGGAGAAGTTGGAGCTGAAAGAAATGAAAGTTATGAGACATTGTATTGCTCTCCCATTCCCGAACAGTCCACTTCTACTGATCAAAACATTACTGTGGCAAAAACTATAAGCAACAGATGTCACTTCAATAAATGAATGGATAATAATATTGTAATACAGCTGTATAAGTTTATTTAATATTTTATCTATTTTTAAAGAGATTGAAAATTACAATTAAAAAAGAAAAAATTACAAGTGATACAGATTTTCACTTATCAAAGTAATATGAATTTCATAGCATTTGTTGTAATATATAGTGTTGTCTTCCAAGCAGCTATTCATTTTACCAGATATATGTATGTAAAGTCAGAGGAAGAAAAAAAAAAGAAACAAATTAAGAAGATAAAAAGTACAAACAAAAAAAAGTACAAACAATTGAAAAGAGGAGACTAAGCAAATTAAAGCATAAACTACTTCTTTCCATAGACCAGAAGAAATGCACAATGCAGTTGTCCAAACCATCCTGCTTACATACATAGATATATCTCTTTCCCCCACTTCTTCTCCTGTGCTTCTTCTCAATGTACACTGGTAAAAGGGGATGAATTTATTCAAAGGGAAAGAGTTACTGAGTTGATGAGACATTTATTTAATGTTAAATAATTATATTTAATATTAAACAATTATATTTAAAATTATTTAGTTATTTAATATTATTTGGTGATAAAAAATGAATGATCAAGTCATAAAAGGACATGAGTAAACCATCAGTACATATTATTAAGTAAAGGATAAAGGGCTAGCAAAATAGCACAGCTGCTTAGTTAGTGCCTGCTTAGTTAGGCAAGTGCAGAGACCAGGGTTCAATCCCTGGCACCTCATACCACACCAGCCTCACCCTGAGGCACACTGAGCCAGCCACTGACACCTGGCATGGTGGTGCATGCCTGTAATTCCAGCACTGGAGAGGCTGAAAAATGAAGATTACTATGAGTCTGAGGTGCATAGTGAGACTCTATGCCAAATACATGAAAAAAGAAGGCAGTCTGTAGAGCTACACATTGCATGATTACAATTATAGGACTTTCTAGAAAGGCAAAACTGTAAAGTCATCAGAAAGATTAGTGATTGCTTTCACTTACTTTTATACAGACATGAAAAAATAAGATGGCAGTAGTAATTGTGAAGAAGAAAGGTTCACACAACCTCTTCCTTTTTCTACCTTAAAACAATGTCTTCGGCTAATTATCACTATGGACATATGGTTTCCAGGACTAAATTTTCTTGCCTGGTGTTATAGTTGTGTCTAGTTGTCCTGGTGTTATAGTTTGTGTCTGATTCAGTCATTGGGTCAGTTTCTAGAGTTGTGATGAATTCATGATCCAATGCTAGGATTATGGGTGTGAGTTCTACACCCACCCGGGTGTGGATAGCCTGAATACAATATAAAGAAGGCAGGGAGGCTTGTTAGCTGCCACAGCCACTGCTCCTCCATGTTGCTCTTTGCTGTTTACCATCACCATGAACAGCTGCCCTCTGCTATATGCCACTCTGCCTTTGAGCCAGTCATGTATGGACTGAAGCCTCCACAAAGTGTGACCTAAATAAACCTTTCCTTCCTTAATTTTGGGCATTACTTATTTTGTCCCAGCAGTGAGAGAAATGGAACTGAGATGCCTGATAATGTATGAAACCTGATTTTGAAGCTTTTGAGAGATGGGAGAAAGTATTTGTTACCTTTCATACTCTTGAAAATCCCAAAAGACCTGTGTAATTTTATATTTACTTCCAAAATATGGTTTATGTACCATGCATCAGGAACAGTGCTTCATGCTATTATTGGACTGGTGGAAATACAACTGGTATGCTTTCAGGAAAATGATAGTCAAGTAGAAGAATGGACACATGACTAAACAAATATAAGGGCAGATGATCATTTGATCAATCAACTCTTCTGTACTATATTCCCAGTAGTAGTTGAAGCTAGAAGGATACACTGGTTGGTGAATTTGACTCAATGTTTCTTATGAAGGATGTATTGTAGAGGAGAAAACTATGTATGTGTAATTATAATGGAAGAACTTATACCAGTGTTTCACACATACAATATTATTAACATTCTAAGTTTAGTAACTCGTTATACAGTGTAGCATTTTGACTAGCATTCTTGGCTCCTACTTCTGCTGGATGCCAGTGGTACCTCTCTCTCCCAACCCACTGCAGAACACAAGTGAACGAGCCTCCAACTTTGTTAGTTGTCCTTGGAAGCTTGTTGCCCAAGGCTGAGAACCATCATAAGGTTTAGTGTTGACAAATCATGCAACTAAAAGTTTTAACTGAGTAAGGGCCATATTTCTTGAGAAAAATGCATTTAGGTAGGAACTAAGGAGAGAAAGATATAATGAGGTGAAGAGAGTCATGAAAGCCTCTAAGGGATCAGTATGATTGTGCCTGGATTTCCTTTGAAGCCTCTGTGGTCTCACTCCAAATACACTGAACATCAAAGCCTGTTTCCCTTGCACCTGCTTCCTGTCTTCTTGATTCTTCTTCTTGTGCCTGCTCTCTCTAATTCATACTGCATGTTGTCCCTATTGCAAAATTCAGGATTTCTTTATTTGTTTTTGATCTCCCCCTTAACACACACATACACATGCACCATACAAGGACTCCCCCACACACACAAAGTGTCACATAAACAGGACCACACTTGGCAAGTTTTCCTGAAGACCTAAAGAGCAGGCAGAGAAGAGGTTGAGAGGTGCAAACATCTTCCAAGAACTTTTAACAACTGCCTTCTCAGATGAGCATAACGACCCCATGCACAAGTATATTTACTGATTTATTATTGCATATTCTCTACTCTTGCACTGGCTGCCTTTTCCTTTCAGGACGCAGTTGGAACCAAAATACCTATTTCCATCTGTGTTTCATAGAAAGAAACTTTACTTCTGTCTTTCCCCTTGAGTTCTTACTGACATCTAGTCACTGAATGTTCTTCCTTCTATGATGAGCAACTTACTAAATTTTTTCAAATAAATGCCATGGATCAAACAAACTATGGAGGCAACTTCTAAGATGATAGACTACATCTTACTGTGCTGAGGTAGTGACATTTAAAGTTTATTGAAAAGGAAATTAGGACAGAAAGTGCATATTGGTTGGCTTCTTGAATAAAGAGGACTTCCTAGAATCTTGAGGAAGAATCCTAATGAGGAAACATTAGTTTTATTCCTAGGTTTTAATTCCCAGTTTTATTCTTAGTTTTCCTAGGAAAACTGGAGCAACATCAGACATGTACAAGTCCCTGGGCAGGGACAAAGCAGTGTTGTGAGCTGCCCATGGCCCTGGAGGAAGCAGTAGAAGAGGAGATTGGCAGGGAGGAGGGAAGTGAGTTCCAAGGAGGGCATGGAGAGTCCGTGTCACACACTGGGCTGCAAATTTACTATATGAGCACTTCAGGAATCACTGAAGAATTTCCAACTAGTAGAATAAATTCAAGAGATTAATATTTTAGGAGAAAGGAAAGCACAGACAAACTCTCTTCCACCTGGTGTCAAGAGGCTGTTTAGGAGGTCAGTGAAGAGAATAAATCAAGTAGGATACAATGAATATATGTAAGGGAGATTCATGGAAAGAAAGGCCTAAATAAAGAGAAAAAGAGCTGGTACTTACTTAGCATCCTGTGTTAACTGATAAGTGATTTCTAGTTATTAGCACTTTAAACCCACCTACCAACCCTATGAAGTCACTGCCAAGTTATCCCCACTTTACACAGATGTTTCCCTACTTGCCTGAGGCCATTCAGTTGGGAAGAGATAGACACAAAATTTGAACCTAATGCTGATGATAATTCAAGCCACTTAACATATGCTGGACTAACTACAGTAGAGCACACATTGGAGTGAAACTCATTGGGACTTTTATGAATGTAGTCCCCCCAAAAAAATCTTTTTTTTGTTATAATTTAAATAAATGTTGTTAAGGTTTGGTAAAAGATAAGACTTGGATATAGCAGTAAAAGAAAAGGAAACATCTTGTTTGAATTCATATTTTGTTACAGAGAGTATCATCATGCATTGAAAGAATTTTAAAGAGAAGGATGAAGGAACAATTTGGAAATTGAAGCACTTGGGTATATTTCAAGAGGAAAATTAGATATATGAATCTCTATTTCCAAAAATATACCTAAGAAAATATAAACGAAATTACCTATTGGCTAAGTCATGAAAGTCTTAAAAATATACATATGACTATTGCTCCCATATGTGATTTTGTCCACTTGAAGGTCAAATACTATGTATATAAATATATACAGTATATATTATATAGATATGTATGTATATGTTACATTTCAGGCATAATTGCACATTTTTTCTTCCATTTGCATTCATGATCTTCTTCATTTAAACAAATAGCGGCCCAAGGGACCCCTCAGACCAAAACTCAGGCACCCCTATGAGTGAAACCCTGTACCATGCCATCAGGACACCTGCATCCCTCCGGAGCCCCTGCCCTCAAGCCCACCAAATGAGTGAGAACTTCTGTGACTCTCTCAGGACCCCCAGATCCAGCCCAAGCACAGACCCAGCTAGTGTGTGGGAGAGCTTCTATGCTCCCCTGTGTTCCCTGGGCCAGGGCACAAAGGTTCACTGTTATGCCAGAGGGGCACAACAGGTTCACTTCCAAGGGCTGCA
>NW_004524629.1:9616129-9624117 GCF_000260255.1 Octodon degus
AGAAGTTGCAGAGGCCTCTATAAACACACTCAGCCACCTGATCTTTGAGAAAGGGACCAAATACGCTTACTGGAAGAAAGATAGCCTCTTTAACAAATGGTGCTGGAAAAACTGGTTTTCTACATGCTGAAAATTGAAACTTGACCCAGGTCTATCACCATGCACTAAGCTAATGTCAAAATAGATTAAAGATCTAAACATCAAAACAGAAACAGTAAATCTCCTGGAAGAGAAAGTAGGAGGAACTCTTGAAGACATAGGGGTAGGCAGAGTTCATAAACAAAAATCAAATCGCACGGTTAACACTTGAAAGATTTGACAACTGGGACCAACACTTATTTAGAAGCTTTTGCACATCAAAAGAAATTACCAACAAAGTGAAAAGACAACCCACAAATTTCAAAAAGCTCTTAACTGATAAGCACTCAGACAATGGTCTGCTCTCTAGAATTTATAAAGAAGTAAAATACATTAGGGCCCCAAAATTTAAAGACCCAATCCAGAAATGGGCATCCAAGATGAACACACACTTCTCAGAGGATGAAATTAAAGAAGCCAATAAATATATGAAAAAATGCTCCACAATTACTAGCCATTGGTGAAATGCAAATCAAAACAACACTGAGATACCATCTCACCCCAGAAAGAATGGCTATCATAAACAAATCAACCAACAGCAAATGTTTTAGAGGCCGTGGGGAAAACGGAACCCTTTTCCGCTGCTGGTGCAATCATTATGGAATTCAGTGTGGCGACTCCTTATGAAGGTAGGACTGGAAATCCCATTCAAGCCAGCTATCCCCCTAATGGGAATTTTCCCAAAGGAACTGAAAACATCATATCATAGTGATATAAGTGTACCTATGTTTATAGCAGCACAATTTGTGACAGCCGAATCTTGGAAACAACCAAGATGCTTATCACAGGAGGAATGGTTGAGAAAGATGTGGTATTTTTATACAATGGAGTATTACTCAGCTATAAAGAATGATAAACTTGAAGCATTTGTATTTAAGTGGATGCCACTTGAAGGTATACTCATAAGTGAAATAAACCAAACTTACATGTGTAGATATCGTAGAGTCTTCCTAGTGTAAAAACTCAAAAGAAGAAATACAAATAGAAAGGTATAACACAATTAAAAGGAAAACAAGAAGTTGAGGACTGGACAATGAGGAGAGGGTAAGGAGAAAAGCTTGGAAATAGGACAGGGACAAAGCCATACACTTGTATGCACAAGATGGACAGTGTAATGATCCTGAGAAACATCAGCAGCTTTTGAAAGTAGTACTAGTCAATTGGTAGGATTCTCAACCTGACTAACTATATATGCTGATACCTGTGAACAAAGAAACTGCAGTGAAGATAGCAATATGTCATAGAAGGGTTATGCTTGGAATGCCTGTTATTCTGGTCTTCTAAACACATACTTCTTGTCATGACATTCCAATTATTACCATACTTTCTCACAAGTAAAAGATTTTTTGGTTTTTTGGTTTTCCTTGGTTAAAAGGGGAAAAAAAGAAAAAAAAAAAGACACAAGAAAAATAAATAAATGCCACAGGACTGTCCTGCTACAATGCTGTATATGGTTAGATTTCTAAATTTCTGTGTAAAAATATGTGTTTATTCCTATTTTTAAATTTTTTTCTTCATATTCTGTAAAAACTTAAATTTCAACACATCAATACTTGATGGAAGATACCTGTTCCACGTTATGCCTAGATGTTCGATATTTGGAGAGATAGTTAGGGTAAACTGAACTGCACATGGTGCAGGGTAATAATAAGCTTCTCTTCTGGAGGGTAACAACCTAAGTTTGCAGATCAAAAATTGGAGAAGAGGAAGGGCTGCAAAGTCCACCAACATTTTGGACCTAGTCTTTGAAGGTCAGTGAAGACTGAGGACATAGGAGAACCCGTACTGTAACATCATGTAACTCAGTTGTGCCTCAAATTTTCTGATCAAGGAGATTATGGAGCCACAGAGGAATGTGATCGATGGTGCATAGTGTGCCCAAGGAGAGTCACAGGGAGAGAAAACTTTCTCTCAGGCTTTCACAGAAAGCAAATTGGTCAGGCATTGGCCATGACTTGTCTACATGGCTGATACTGACAAAGGATCTACAAAGTGAAGTACAAGGTTACAACATAAATTCTGAGGGGACTTGACTGCCCTTATCAGATACAAAAGTTACATTTCTTGTTATATAGGTCTTGCTTTGTCTAGGTCTTAACCATTCAGCAGAAAAGTATGAAAATGAGGTGTATAAAGTAAAGCCATATTAATATGCTGAGCTGTAAAAGGCTCAAGTCAACAACTTCTGTGGACAACACCCTACTATTGTGGACTACTGGACTGTGTTAGATTGTTTTGCTGAATTAAAGCACCTGTCATTTTTGGATGCCAATAGAATACCTATCTCTGACAGGACTGAACTGGAGAAGGGGGATACAGAGGAAGGACCATTTTGTATTTGTATATACAGAATAGTTAGGATAGATGTACAGCTGCTTTCACTTGGTTCAGTGAGAGGAAGGATTTGTAGTAGTAGTGTTTGGACGGGATGTCCTGGCTGCTGCTTGTGCTGTGGATGACCACTGAGAAGATAACAATTTGCAATGTATTAATTATTGAAAATGTCCTATTAATGAACTTGGAAAGTGTCTCACTGATATTTGCTTCTCAATACAATTTAAAAGATAAATAAACAAATAGCAACTCTATCTCACCATCATTCTTCCTACTAGTTATTCAGGCCAGAAAACTTAAAGCCATTCTTGATTATACATCTTTGATGTTTTTTCTTCTCTCAAAAGAAACTTTTGGGAAATAATCTTGATGTTCCTTCAAATGTCTGAAACTAGAATTTCTGCCATGATTTTTAAGCCTAACATTTGGATTATTTCAACAGCCTCTTAATGATAAACTCTTTTTTTCTTTTGATATTTCTAACATGGTATGTATATTAAAGTATGAACTAGTGTTCTATAAACATGTAGGTCATACGTGAAAAATCAGTGCTCAACTCAGTGAGTGCAAAGGGAAAACTAAATATTTTAAACATGAAAATCAACAAAGAACAAAATTCCTCAGTCCCTACTTCACTTAATATACAAAATTAATTTGATATCATATAACTAAATGTAAAAGCATATTAGAAATCTTGTAGTAGAAAATATAGAACAGCTTTATAACCTCATGAAAGTTCATGAAACAGAACAAAGTACTAATGTTAAAAAACGAAAAATGATAAAACTATACTTCAAAGCAAACATTTCTCCTCACCAAGACTTAAGAAAATAAGATGAGCAAGGTAAACCATAGGAAAAGGTATCTGTAACATACACAACTGAAAACAAACAGATACAGGATACATATAGAATATATATGTAGAAGATAAAAAGAACTTTCAGCAATCAGTAATACAAAGGACAGCAACTCATGTTCAAAGTTAGACAGAACATGTGATTGGGTTCTGCAAGAATATATTGGAATTGCTCAGGAAAGGTAAGCATCATCATCAGCCATCAGAGAATTGTGAATTAAAACAACAAAAATAGATTATTCTCCACCCACTTGCAGGGCGAAAAACAAATACAAAGAAGAGTGTGATGGTTGATTGATGGTGTCTCTTTAAGAAGTTTAGTTAAGAGAAGGTTAACTAAATTGGCTTTGCAATTCCACACCCAAGGGGAGGTGAGAAAGGTAGGATCTGCCAGTCTTCACCCTCACCTTGGATGTCATCTCCTGGCTTGCAGTACAGAGTCGCTGGCTTCTGGCACAGAGCCTTTGACCTTCCAGGGCAGTCTCCTCATCTTCCCATTGCAGGCCCATTTTCTTCCTGATACAGATTTGCAGCAGCACTGCAGTGCGCTCCAGACCTTGGACTGAATGCTTCTTCTGTCTCCAGTGTGCAGGCCCGCTCTGCATTCTTCCTCATCTGATGCTGTGGGCAGCCATCCTAAGCCAGTCTTACAAATCCTTATATATTTGCATATCTTGTGTTGCATCTGTTTCTCTAGTAAACACTGGTTGATAAAAGATTTATCAAGGGTAGTAACCATCCTTTTGTACAATGCTGGTTGGTGTACAAAATAACACAATCACTTTGTAGAACTGTTGCCAATTTACTACAGATTTGACTAGGCATCTACCCTGTGACCTAGCACTACAAAGAAATATTCAAAGGAACTAAAAGTCCGTATCCTCAAAATGAAATCATGACACCTTTTTATACCAACCCCAAACCACTCCACTCCCCTTAACTGCTTGGTCTCTGTGACCCTTAGAACCTTCTTCACTGACTGTACAATGCAGCTACTTATATTTTAACAAATATTCCCCTAGGTAAAGTTGTGCTTATTATGGCACACATGTTGTATTTTTACTTCTCATTTCCTAGTGCCTAGATCAAGGCCATATAATGCTATGAATTGTTTGGTTATGTCACTCTAAAATCCTAACACTGAAATCTTAACCTCCAGGATTTGGGGCCTTTCAGAGATAATTTGATCAGGAGGGCATAGCCCTCATAAGTGGAATTATTATTACTTTTTCCTTCTTATGTATTTGATGCAGAATCTCATTATACAGCTCGAACTTGTAGTGATCCTCTGGTTATCAACCTCCCCAGGGATGGGATTTACCCATCCCAGTGGCCAGCTCAGTGTGCCCCTAGGTGGGTCCAACACTGCGTGTGGTACCTGGCAACTGAACCCTGGTCTACTGTGCTTGCCTAAGCAGGCACTTAGTCAGCTGAAATGTCTGGCTGGCCCTTAGGAGTGGAATAATTTTGCTCAGAAAAAGACACAAGGGTCTTGCTTTCTTACCCTCATCTCTAGTGTGTGATGATTCAATGAGAAAATAGATGTTCTCCCAATCAGAAAGGGGCTTTTGCCAGGCACTTTTGCCAGGCAGTTCTCCCAATCAGAAAGGGGCTTTTGCCAGGCAGTTTGTTGACACACTGAGTTTGTTGACACACTGATCTCAGACTTGCCAGCCTCAGGAACTATGAGAAACAAATTTCTTTGCTTATAAGCAGCTAGGTCCATGGTACATTGGTATAACATCCTGAACTAAGACACAAATATAAGAAATTATATATATATATATATATATATTTGTTGTTGTACAGTAAATATTATTTTAACGTAGATAACTTTTTCCATCTTAAGTCATAAAGTCTAAAATAGCAGAATACAAGGAACACAATTGATAAATGAAAATATAGATGTCAATGTAATTATGAAGCTAACAATAGGACAGCTAAGGTTTTGCCAATGTCTATGACTCAAGAGGTAAGCACAATTCAAAAGTTAAAAAAAAGTTGAAGTTGTCTATTTTTACAACTATTCTAGTGGAAAAACACATTACTTCATCTTAACTGTGTGTGTGATTGTTCAACGTTATTGAGAGAACTGTTAATTGTGTGTGAAATAAAACACGGGCTCCCAAGAGAAGGTGTTTTAGTTTTTAATCCATCCAAGCTTTATTCATGTTCATAAAATAACATAAAATGAATTTTAGTTAAGTAAACCATTTTTTTTAATAGAAGGTACAGTAGAATCCATTTAGAGCCTTACTTCATAAATAACTATATTATTTTAATAATTAAATTGTGACAATTGCAATACAGCCAGTCCTTTTCTCTGTTTTTGGTAATTTAGAAAGAAATGTGTTGCTTTTACCTAGTTTTCCTAGTTTTATTTCATAATGGGAAAAACAATGAGTCAAAGGAGGATGGAGATTAAAGGAAGCCCCTTAGGAAGATGTCAGGCATCAAAATTGTGAAACTGGAATTTAAGAAATAAGATGAAAAATACTGTGAAAATATTTTCTGCAGATCCTTTGACAACACCTCAGTAAAAGCAGTTCTTTCATATTCTTTTATTCTATTCAACCACCCAAAATAATAGCTAGCCTAGATACTGGGAAGACTGAATTAGAAATCTTGTCAATATTGTAAGAGGCAAGAAGTAGTCACCGAAACACTGTGATCCGTGTAAAACTAGAAACATGCTGATCATAAAAGAGGCAAGGGTGGTGTTCTGGCAGGCAATATCTACACTAATTTAAGCTTTTTTGCAGCTGTCCTTGACTTTAAGGTCAAAATGCTTATAGAAGAAAAGTTTAGATCTACTACTTCTGAGGTCAGAATTGTTACTGGAAATTATCATGCATTAAAAGACCTGAAATGTGTGAAAATTATTGCTCCCCATTGACAGTTTCATTATTATGCAATCTGGATCACAATGTGCTGATTCTCATCTTCAAGTTTAAAATTCACAAAGCCATATTATGTGCCGTATATAGGTCATTAAATGTTTTAGATTTTAATGGGAACTTGATACTTTCTGATTAGATTTTAAATATAAATATAAATAACACAAATACAAATATACTTCTCAGAGAGAGAAAATATAAAATATAAAAATGATACACTAACATTCACTACTTAGGTGTTCTTTATGTTCCTGACTATGCTTCGACTATAGTTGCATTATTTCATCCGACACATTTAATGATAAATCTAAGGCTATCCCTGGAATCTCGACCATGGAATTTTCTAATGGGTAAAAATCATCTCTCATTGAGTTGCTGTTGATAATTTATAATAAATTACTTCAGGTGACATCAGACTTGATTTTTAATACCATAGTATTTTCATCAAAAGTAAAAAAATACTGAATAGGAAAAGTTGTAGTGCGTGCTCAGCAAAAGCACCGGTGTTTCTTCTGGTGTAGCACAGTTCTTTTAAGAAGTTCATTTTTTTTAAATAACCCTTTATCCTTAGGAACAGTAAAACTCTGAGAAAAAGTTCTTCCACAGGATTTGACTGTCTTCACCAAGTGACAGAGCAGCATAAGGAAGTCATCTGCTGAGTAGCTGTTGCTTTTCCTGTTTCCCAGCAGAATCACTGTGCTGACAAGTCACACTTGGCTTACAAATTTGGGAGACTGGGTAGGCTTAGGGCTTCAGGAAGCAGAGGAATTCTTGTAAAATAAGAGAGAGAAGCACAGTATAATCTGAATACAAAAGGGTGAGGACAGATTTAGAACTGAAATTTCAGATGTCTTGGGTTTCTGAGTCTTGAGTTCAGATATCGTTAGTCAGGTAACAGAGATTTGGGGAAATTAGCCTGGAAAGATGTAAATAAGTACAAGAGAAAAACATGTATTTGAGAAATGTGTTCATTTCCCTCTTTATGGCTAAAGAAAACAAAATGATACTGATTGACACAGGTCTTACTCACAAGACTAAGGAGACAGAAGTCCTGAGAAGTCAGGAGGAAGTTGTCCCACAGCATTGAAACAGTACACTGAAGAGCTAAGAGAAATACTTGGGGGCATGTTGTAGTTTACATCTTGAGGTTCTCGAAAGCCTCATGCACTTTTAGACCTTTTTTTTCAGAAGTAGCTGAATCTAGAATTTGTGGTTCAGTACTGGGATTAAGGGTGCTGCCCTTTAGGGCGAGCAATCTCTGCATCACACACTGAGTGCCTCAACAGCACCCTAATCCCAGCAGTGTGGAGAAGATAGAAGGGGCGGGAAGAGGCTTGGTACTTTGCCCTTGTTTTTGGTGCTTTCTGCTGCCCTGAACAGTTGCCCCTCTGCCATGTGCCACCCTGCCTTGGAGCCAGCCAGGGTATAGACTGAAACATCCACAAACTGGGAACTAAATAAATCTTTCCTCCTTTAACTTTGTTTGCCACATGTTTTTGTCTCTGCAATGTGAAAAGTATCTAAGACACGGAACATGTGAAATGAGGCTTCAGAACTAAAACCAGAAATCACCTACGTGTAATTGTTCCAGAAATTACTCTCTTCATTTTGCTTTCTGAAAGGTCAACTTAAAATCAACATGAAATAGTGTCGTCACTCAGATTTTGAAGAGGAATTGATAGATTTAGGAAAGTAGTTCAGAAGTAGAGTAACTGCTTAACAGATGCAGGGCCCTTGGTTAAATCCAGAGTAGCATAGGTATA
>NW_004524629.1:9624217-9625957 GCF_000260255.1 Octodon degus
AAAAAATCTTTTTTTTGTTATAATTTAAATAAATGTTGTTAAGGTTTGGTAAAAGATAAGACTTGGATATAGCAGTAAAAGAAAAGGAAACATCTTGTTTGAATTCATATTTTGTTACAGAGAGTATCATCATGCATTGAAAGAATTTTAAAGAGAAGGATGAAGGAACAATTTGGAAATTGAAGCACTTGGGTATATTTCAAGAGGAAAATTAGATATATGAATCTCTATTTCCAAAAATATACCTAAGAAAATATAAACGAAATTACCTATTGGCTAAGTCATGAAAGTCTTAAAAATATACATATGACTATTGCTCCCATATGTGATTTTGTCCACTTGAAGGTCAAATACTATGTATATAAATATATACAGTATATATTATATAGATATGTATGTATATGTTACATTTCAGGCATAATTGCACATTTTTTCTTCCATTTGCATTCATGATCTTCTTCATTTAAACAAATAGCGGCCCAAGGGACCCCTCAGACCAAAACTCAGGCACCCCTATGAGTGAAACCCTGTACCATGCCATCAGGACACCTGCATCCCTCCGGAGCCCCTGCCCTCAAGCCCACCAAATGAGTGAGAACTTCTGTGACTCTCTCAGGACCCCCAGATCCAGCCCAAGCACAGACCCAGCTAGTGTGTGGGAGAGCTTCTATGCTCCCCTGTGTTCCCTGGGCCAGGGCACAAAGGTTCACTGTTATGCCAGAGGGGCACAACAGGTTCACTTCCAAGGGCTGCAGCAGGAAGGAGCTGAACACAACATACAGATCCAGGCCAGAAATAACTCGATAAACTCAAACGTAATAGATCTGCACCCGAATTTCAGTAGGTGCTAAGGTTAGTACTGCTCCAAAGCTCTACAACGAAGGTCAGAAGTAAGTTCTATATAAAACTGTAAAGACAAGGAGCAAAATGCAATTTCAGGCCTCACACCCACCCATGAGAAGTGCAAAGGACAATAGCTCAGCTGAAATGAATGAATTAACAGCATTGGAAGTAAAGAAAGAACACCAGAAAGTTATAGAGGAACTCATAGCAGAACTAATTCCTGAAATGAAAAAAGAAATCTCTGAATTCATAGAATCTGAAATATAGAATCTAATACACAAGCATATGTGAGAAACCCAATGCCCAACTAGAACAAGTACAGAAGATACTAGCTCAGCTGAAATGTATGAATTAACAGTGTTGGAAGTAAAGAACAAAAGCAGAAAGCTAGAGAGGAACTCAGAGCAAAATTAATTCCTGAAATAACTAAAGAAATCTTTGAATTCATACCATCTGAAGTAAAGAATCAAATACAGAAATATATGGAGGAAACCCAATCTGAAAAAAAACTCTTCAGCAAAAGAATTAATAACTGCTTATAAAGAAGACATTGATAAAAATAGAGGAGATTAGAAATATGACAGATTCCTTGAATAATCAATACAGGAAGGAAATAGTTCGCAAGAAGCAGAGTCAAAGAGATATAGAGGAACTTAAAATTTCAGTCACAAGCCTGCAAATCCATTTGAGTGAAAGTGAATACAGAATTTCAGATGTTGAGGATACTGGTGCAGCTAGTGAAGAGGTAAGAAAGGATCTCTTAAAAACAACTAGGATGCAGGGAAAAATAATCTATCACCTGCAAGACGATGCAAAGATGAACAATGTGAGATTAATAGGTGTCAATGAGAAAGAAAGAGTCAATACAAATGATATAAAAAGAATATGGGCAGAAGT
>NW_004524629.1:9636007-9640084 GCF_000260255.1 Octodon degus
ATATATCAAACAGAAAACTATTAGAGATTGTTTAGTAAAGACCCACTATTTTATTATTGTATAATTAAGTACCAGAAAATAAAATATTCTCTGGTCTTCACTTTTTACTCACTGAAAGTGGACAAATTACAGTCCTTTGATTTAGCCAATGCCTATAGATAAACCAGATGTTTAATAAATACATTTGACATTTAGGCTGTGGCAAAAGTTTTATAATAGAGTACAATTATTCTTACTAATAAATTAAAAGGCTTTTTTCATGTAGGTGAAATATGCTAAGGAAAGCACCTAAACAAAAGAAATGCAAAGTTTATGCCAGTTAGAGAAGCACTGAATATTAGCAGAGAACTCCAACATCTCACACTTCATCCTCTTCTATTTGATTCTATCATTACAGAGCTCTATGTATATTCTTAGAGACAGAAAGAAAAGATTATCTGTCATGTAGGATGCAAATCACGCTTACTCAGGACTGCTGTCCTAATAGTAAATCAGTAGAAATTATTGCCTAGAAGGAGATATTATTTGTTTTGAACAAGCTATCAATTGCAAGTGAGGAGATATTTATCTTATTAATATATATGGTGCCAGAGTGATTCACCTTACTGAAGTGTTTATGTCTTGTGCTCCACAAAATGCACACTCTCATCATTCCTTTGCTCTTTGTACCACCACTTCAGTGACTTTGTACTTTTTTTTGGCCACAAGTTTAACTATCTAACCAAATCTTAGGTTGCAGCTCTACACCAAGGCCTGCCTCAGCGTCCAACAGCTCGTCTACTTTGGCCTAGGAAACACATGTAATCTACCTGCTCATATATCAGCCAACTAAAGTTTAGGTCTCCTTTTTCTCTGATAAGAAGAAAATCCCATGTTATGATGAGTAAATCCAGCCAGATTGAGAGAGCTTTGTACAATTTTATGAGAGAACATGACCTTTTCTACAAAAGAGTGTTCAGAAAGCTGAAGGTACATTAAACAGGGAACGAAAGTCCAATTACAAACATGGAGTATATGATAATTTTAAATAAATAGTGATGGCAATAGTAGTTGTGTTTGAACATGATGTTATATCTATATTTGAAGTAAAATAAATGCTCATTAACAATTTCAGTATTTTGGTCTGAAGTGAAAGGGTTTTTATTTTCTCAATGTCTATATTAGTTACTAGCATATTGTTAAGTATTCCCCTACTCCCTTATAAATTCTTTCAGTACAGCATTTATAAATGATATAGCAAGAGATTTACTGAGATTGTACTTTACCACAACCTTGGCTATGAATTTATTTACTTAGTCATTAAGCAAACACTGACATCTCAAAATAGGGCTAACACAGAATCTCAGACTGAAGGTGGGTGGTTATTGGTTTTTGTTTTGTTTTATGTGTTACTACTAGAGCATATTTAAAGGCCAAAGTTCCATTACAGGGTTTATATTTGCATAGCTGTAGTCATATCATTACATGGCAGGAGAGTCAGCAAATGACAGCCTAAAGAGGTTGGTTGGTGGGTAGGTAGGTAGATAAGTAGGTAGGTAGATAGACAGCTATATAGATAGCTAGATAGCTAGCTAGACAGATCACTGAAGAAGGAAAAGGATGTGTAATGGTAACTTTATGTATTAACTTAATTGAACTAATGGACTACCAGATATCTAATATTATAGATGTGTTTGTGAATGTGTTTACTGACCACATCAACATTTGAGCTGGTGGAATGAATAAGGCAAGTCACCCTCACCAATACGAGAGGGCATCATTCCATCTATCACAAGCCCAAATAACACAAAAAGGTAGAGCAAGCATAAATTCACTCTTCTTGAACACTTCTCCTTGTCGTGGACTGAAACTCCGTGGTTGGCTTCCCTGGCTTCCGTGCCTTCGGGCAGGGACTGGATCTATATCACCAACTTCCTTGGGCCTTCCGTTCAGAGAGCAGATCATGAGACTTCTTATTCTATATGATCATATGAACCAATGCTGCAAAATACATCTCCTTCAATGTGGCATGTCTCTCTCCCTTTCTCTAAAGGACATACTTTAGTTCTTTCCTCTGGAGAATACTGGCTAGTATAGGACAATATTCATTTTCTAAAACACTAAGTTACAGGTTTATTCTAAAACCTAAGTATAAACATGGGATAGGTGAATTTTTACCATGGTTGATTATGGAATTACTAAACTATATACAAACATGGAAATGTGTAGGGATGATCTAATAATATTTTACTTACTCTGAACTTCCCTGAGTACCTTGCTTGCATATTGCATCCTTGGAATCATCCTGTTCAACAAAAAAGTGTATGTGCTACTGTTTTGTATTTAGATATAGATATAGATATAGATATAGATATAGATATAGATATAGATATAGATATAGATATAGATATAGATATAGATATAGATATAATTTTCTTTGCATTATAATAGTAACAATGAAAGTGAGTCTGAAGGTGAATAACAGAACAGTCAGGGTAAATTGGCAGCCAGTCAGGTGAAGACAGTGAGCTCTGGAAGAGAAGATAAAGAATGATTTCTCAAGTGTGAGTTAAGTTCAAGATGAAACCAAACTAGGAAGACTAACAGGATTTATGTGTGGTGACAAGTGACAAGTGATCACCATAATCATTTTCCTGGAATGGAGCCCTGCTAATCTCTCCTCTAACTCAAACACCGATGCTTCAGCCTTTGTAATACTCTTAGAAATGATATGTGTATAAACACAAGCAATAGCATTATCAAAAAGAATCTGTTATCATTGCCTTTTGGAAAACCAGATCAACTTTTGGAAAGAAGAATGTTTATATTTTCAGTGTTATTTTTATTTATAATTTTTTAAATGTCTTAGATGTGGACAGATTTGTTATGTGAGGGATGTACTCATGGGAAACCTTTGAAATAAAACTGCAAAACATCATTTTGCTGATGCAAAAAATGTATCTCTTTAAAGAAAATACTATTCTATTACAAATTATACAAGTGCTTTAAAACAAAGACATAAATAAGAATTACATGGCTAGTCCTCTTCCTACTTTCAAGTTGCTTCAAGAGTCCAGAAAAATATTACAAGCAAATATTTAATCAAATTATTATGAACATATCTTGTAATCAGAGTCTTGGGACAAAGTTGACATATGACTTACTTTACTCATCAACTGAAAGTTATGATGAGTCAAATATATTTTATTATAATCATATCTCCAGGCTTCCTCTTGTTCTTTTATTCATTTTCTTTGTGCAATCAATTTTAGTCATTTAAGAGTCATCTCATCAGACTAGAGATGCAACTCAGTGCTTAAGCATTTGCCTAGCATGTACTAGGTCCTGGGTTCAATCCTCAGAATGGGAAAAGAAAAATCTGCCTATAAAACTTTTTTTGACACTTCTTTTCCTAGTTAAAATCCATTTTATTCCTTTTTTCTTTTTCTTTTTTCTGTATTTAGTACAGGGTCTACAGGGTCTCACTATGTAGATCAGACTTGTAGTGATTCTCCTGTTTTCAGCTTCCCAAGTGCTGGGATTATGGATGTGCGCTCCCAGCCCAGTCTCAATTGCCATCTCAGTGTACCTTGGGGCAGTGCTGGTGTGGGACACCAGGGATTGAACCTGGGCCACTGTGCTCTGCCTAAGCAGGAGCTTTAGTCTGCCAAGCTATCAGGCCAACACCCATTTTTTTCTTTATAGAGTTCATATAATATTTGATGACTAATTCTTTCCACACTGGACTTCTTCTTACTCCCTATAGGAGGAACAATTACATTGCATTTTCTATTATTCTATCCCAGGACCCCTGGGAAAGGGTGAGAGGTATTGAAGAATGGGCTCAGGCAAGAATAATATTTTTTCTTTAATCAAATTATTATTTTGATATTTATTCACACAAATATCAAAAGCATATGTACACCAATACCAAACACAATGAGAAGAACATTCAAAAATATATGTTTGCCATAGCATCAAGAAAAATTAAGTACTTAGAAATTAACCTAACCAGGGCCGGGAAGATGGCTCAGTGGAATAAATGCTTCCCTGGCAAGTGCAAGGGCCTGAGTTCAATCCCTGGTTCTGAAAAAAAAA
>NW_004524629.1:9640574-9656477 GCF_000260255.1 Octodon degus
TTTTTTTGCCAACTCAGCCCACCCTGGGTGTGGGACTGGTGCAGACTGTGGTGCCAGGGATTGTACTGCAGTCCCTGAGCACATGCCTAAGCAGGTGTGTTAGACTGCTGAGCTATCTTGCCGGCCCCCAACCAGGGAGACTTTGCCAGCAGGCAGGAATATTAAATCTGATCAAATACAGCATGGTTGGTCACAGAAGATTAAAAAGAAGAGTACAACTTGATAAAAGGGTTATACTCTATTCTTCATATAAATTAATTCACGTAATAAATAACTAGATAGAAGTGTAGATATATAATTATACATGAATTATATATAATTGAAACTCAATCCCACATAGTCTTAGTTTTATTAAAATTATTCAATTATCAGATAGAATAGAGAAAATCTGAACCCATGAACCTAAAAGGTTGCAGTTTTAAGCATATTTATGCTTAAAATCATGTAACAAAGTCTAGCATGCAATTGGAGCAAACTTTTTCTTATTTCCCTAATGTTGGGCTAGAGCATAAACCAGTTCAATTTAGAAAATGTCATTCCACATTTAGAATTTGAGATCATGAAATTCAAGCTCATCTTTAACCAAAAGTAAATTTCAGGGGACATTATTTTAAGGAGAGAGATATTAGGTTTAAATTCATCGCTTTATGCTGGGTGGATACTTCAGAAGATCTTAAAATGAAGAACAGAAATTCTGATAAATAGGTTTCTGAATAAGAGCTAAATTGCTATAATTATTTGACCAGCATGAAGAACGTTCTAGCAGTTAGATGACATATTTTATTAATCTCACCCATTCACCAACAAATCTCATACCCTTTCACCAACTAATATTACTTTCAACCTAACATACTTTACATCCAAAAGTGCCATATAAAATACGGCTTAATATATATTCAGGTAGGAAAACATGACTGTTAAGTTCAGGAACAGAGTCCAATGTTCTGACATTTAGGTTAGGAAAAATGAGGCAACCTTTATATATTGCATGGACAGGGCCTCTTTGTGATGGAGTAGCAATTTATTCATGTCTGTGTTAGAGTTTTAATTACCCCACACACAGTTGAATGCATTGCACACTTTTATCCTCTAGATCAACGCTAATTGTTGTTACTATTTACCTCATGTCTGCAAAAGTCCTGTTAAAATCCTGTCTATTTAAGATTCTATTTAAATCCCACCTCGTTCTTTATACACACATTCTATGATTGAATACTTTTAGTTTTGCCTCTAAAGCATCTCTAGCTCAACACTATTTGGAAGAAAAACATAACATGGCAATACTGAAACTATAAGTCTGTGTGTCCAGTTCTGCCCCTTCACCCAAACTACAATTACAGGCAAACCTTTGGAGATAAAAAGGTACCACTTGAAATATATTAATGCAGTTTTAAATGCAGTCCTTACAGGACTGCCACCCTCTTAGTTCTCATATCAAGATCTTAAATGGTAATAATTTTTATTTTTTACAGTGTGTATATGTATTCATGTATCTATGACCACCATTTTTATGTATACAAAAAATAGGTACACATGCAGATAAATTTCTATAAGGAAGACAGACAAACATAGATGCATCCCCTATTTGAATTTACAAAACTGAAACCAGTAGATGCATAGAAATTGTTGAAGAGGAGAGGGTAACTCAATGATTTCAGTCCTTGGTTTTAAAAAATAATGTACACAAACCAGTCAGGTAGCTCAGCAGATTAAAGTACCTGCTTAGGCAGGTGCAAGGACCAGGGTTTGATCCCTTGCTTGCCGTGCCAGCCCTGCCCCCAGGGTGTGCTGAGACTGGGTGTGGTGGTGCCCGCCTATAATCCCAGCACATGGGAAGCTGAAAACAGGAGGCTCACTATGAGTCTGCTCTGTATAGTGAGACCCTGTAGACTCTGTACTAAATACATTAAAAAATGACATTCATACAGAATATTTTAAAGTTTGACCTAAAAAGATGTCACCCCTCCACAGTGATATTTTTAGATGTTATATATTATTTGGAGGAAAGGAATTCTTCAGTACCTGAACTCACAGAGGCAACCTGTCTTTCTACATGCATAATAAGTCAAGAAGTGTGGGATAGCATGAGTTCAAGGACTAGGAGACTGGGTTGACAGCTGTCATTTACAGTTATTTCAACTCAAACCCTACTGAAATCCCCCAGCACAGCTTTGCTTTCCCACATTCTAGTCTTTAATTTGTAAATCTGGATTTAAACTGTTTAACCTCTTTGGAGGCATATTTAACAATTTCCAGTGATATTAGACCACAGTAATTAGTATTTGTAAAGAGATTTGGGATTCAGGGTGAAGACAGTTATCAAAGTGCAGAATACTAGCATTTCTGTATATAAAGTTAACCTAAAACGAAACAGAGAATAAACTAAGAGGAATCAAATAATAGCTCGTTTGTATATAAAGCTTTCACCTTAACAACAATAAGAATTTTTTCCGGTTTTAAATCAGAGTCTTCTTTGGAAGATTTATATTTAAAAGCCAAATACATTAAGTCAATATTTTTGTAGACAGATACATGTTGGCTTTTTTCTTTTCTTCCCTGAAAGATGGGATTAGGCTGAGCAGCAGTAGCTGTCAGAAGCTCAAACTCCCTGCCTCCCCGAATGGGTACTTGTAATTAAAAGCTTAGCTCACCTTATCCTTCCAGCTTCCCAGGCGAAAAGTCAAAGCCTGCATTTAATTACATATATATGTATGCGTGTTTCTGAAACCAAAGCTCCATAGAGAGGCCAGGCTTGGGAGGTAGGAGGGCAACACACACACACAGATATTTGACAATGAATCAAAAAAGGAGAGAGAGAGAGAGAGAGAGAGAGAGAGAGAGAGAGAGAGAGAGAGAGAAAAGAGAATGATGAAAAATCCGGCACTTAATGTCCTTTTGGTTTATTACCAACTGGGATAGGAAATACTTGCTATATGGCATTTTTACTTAAATTAGCAGCATAAATACGCTAACCTATGCATTCTATATTTGCCTGAACATTTTCCATGAGCATGTTCTGTTTGATTTATGTACTTAAGCAAAATGGTGTGGGACTGAGAGTAAAATGTGGCAGATCCCTTTGCTGAGGGAAAGCCAGCTCAAGTATACCTAGTGGAGCGTCTCTGGGGTGGGACATAAGGCTGGGTGCATTACTGGAAGGGTGATCCTCTGGGGGGCAAGACCTGGACTAACCCACTTTACAAGGAAGCCAGGGTGCAGATCCCAAGAACCTAGGTCTAGAGACCAGACCAAAATATCTTTAAACAGAGGGAAGGAACACAAGAAACAGAATTCCTACCAGCAGCTATTTTAAGGGCTAGGATTGGGCACAGTACTACTACTTATGAGGGGATACACAATCGTGTGGAGAAAATCCAATCTCTGAGAAAATACAACCTGTAGCGCTCACTGAGAGGTAAGGAATCTTTTAACTGGACATAGAGACCATATCATGATAATCAGTGGCAAACGGGACTCATTGCTGACCCTACACTTGGGCCACAGCTGAAAAATAAGCCAGAGGATTACAGATCAACAGAGGAGTACAGGATTATGGAGACTCACAGCACCCTATGTATTGGGCTCTGAGCAAGCTGCTGCTTGATTTTAAAGAAAATAAGAGTAATACTTCCTTGGACAGACTGAAGAGTTAATTCTCAAACCGAAAGAACCTGGCAATGCTAAAATATTAGAGCAGTCACGGCTAGAAACCAGCTATCGCCCAGGGCTAGCATATTAAGCATGGAAGCCATGTGGAGGGACTTCCAGTGAAAGAGAGCACGGGCCATGAAGTCAGCGGGCCCGAGGGGCTGTGCGGGACTGACAGGCAGGCGCAGGCAGAGCAGAGGGCCACCCTTCCTGCGGAGGTGATCACAAACTGCTTTCATCACTGTGTGGTCATGGGGTTTTTATACTGTAAATTTGGGGAAAAAGGATCCCATTCAAGATGCTAAATTATGGAGATAGTAGAATTTACCAAACACTAATACATAGGCCACATTGAAATGGCCTTCCGTGGCCTGTGCAGATCGTGGCTACACAGCGTGAGCCCTGCTCTGCACTAAGAGGGCAGCCTACGCTCGCCTCGCAAGTCGGGCGTTCTAATTCTCCCTTTGGACTCTCAGAGAGCACAGGATCCTTAGAGATCTGGTGTGCCCGGCTTCCGGCCCAATCGCCACAGTAAGTTCTCCTCCCTTCACACACATCGTCCTGCTCAAAGACCTGCTCAGACAACAGAGACTAATTCCTGTACAGTATGTGCTAAGACTGAAGTACTACTCTTTATCTGGGTTTATCGTTTCCTTCCTTCCTTTCTTCCACTCTTTCCTTCTTCCTTTCTCCCTTCTTTTCTTCCTTCTGCCTCCTACCTTCCTCTCTTCCCTCTTTTCCTCCCTCCCTCCCCTGTTCCCCTCTCCTTCTCTTCCTTTCCTCCGAATACAACATGGTGAAAGTGTTTCATTCTTTTATCAAAGAAATGAATTTTTTATTAAGAAAATTTAGATCTTGACAGAAGGCAGAAACAATAAACTTTTTTTTGTATTTTAGGGAAGGGTCTACAGCATGTTCAGGATCTCACTACTAGACAGGACTCATAGTAAATTTCTCCTGTTTACAGCCTTCCAAGTGCTGGGATTACAAGCACGTGCCACCACGCCCAGTCTCAATTGCCACTGGGGTGCACTGAGATGGCAATTGAGACTGGGCATGGTGGTGTGGGCCTGTAATCCCAGCAATTGGGAGGCTGCAAACAGGCGGATTACTACGATTCTGATCTAGTAGTGAGACCCTGAACACCCTGTAGACCCTTCCCTAAAATAAAAAAAGAAGAAAAAGATACAAAAACGAGACTGCAGAGTGTAATGATTTACCAAAGAAGACAGAAGCACTTGCATCTTCAGAGCACCCAGTTTAGATCTCAAAGTATTGTAGTAAAATACCCTAAAGCAAAACCTCATTCATTTTGTCATGAAATTCCTACCTGGTTTTACAGAAAGTCATTTCTTTCTTTCAATATTAGCTCTCATTTTAAGTTCTACATCAAATCCCAGTTTTCAGTATGGTCTTAGAAGTTCCTTTCTCAGAAAATCATCTTTGTTATTCTGTTCTCTCTCATCCTTTGCTAAGAACTAGGAGATCCTGTCTCTGAGTAGTTTGTGCATTCTTTCTAGTAGTATATTTGCTGCAAAAGGACACAGTACGTCTCTCCTTCCAGGGAACATAAGATAACAGGTTTATTGATTTATACTTGTTTGGCCAGGATCTCCTAGCAACGGCTTAAAGATACAGAGAAACAGTTTTCTAAGTTATAGAGTCTCTTAGAACACAAAATAATACAGAATTTTATATCCTTTTCTTCAGCAAATAAAAAGGAAACAACACCAAACATTAGAAAAGAACTGAGATAAACAGAAACAAAGCATAGAGATGGAAGGTCTTCCTCACCACTCTGTGGTTTATCTTTTTGTAGGATGTGCATTATGCTGTCTGTATCGAAGAGAAGCATAACTATTTTTCTGATGTATGTGTAGAACCAGGGCATTGATTGATAGGTGAGGTCAGGGAAGAAACTGTGAAGCATCAAGGAAGCCTGATTTAACCTATGCTTTACAGAATCTAAGTATAGAAGGATGGAGTGTTGGCTGATACATACTAAAATGAGAAAGATTCAAGAGAGAACAAATATTTCTAAAAATCTGTAATAACCTGAGAGGGTCTGATACAATTTCCTTTCAGCTTTGTCTCCAACCAAGAGTCTAAGAGTGATGTGTGTGGTAGATGGGTGAATTATAGAGAGTGCATTATTTTTTATTAACCTAAAATCTTTTTTGCATGATCATTTTTGTGTAGTGTAATCAGCAAGACAATATATAGCTTATATTAGATTCTCAAGTGTCAATACCAGTGCAAGATGCCTGCTTCTCCTGCTGATTTTCCTTCTTATAGTGTGCTGCTTAAATATAGTGTGTTGTTAAGTATATATGTATTACGTGACCAGCTATTTATCTAGGCCCTGGCCAAAGTACTAAACGAGATATCAGGTCTCTTGAGCATTACTGCAATGACAACAGTATTCATAAGAAAATTTTGGGGGAAAGTAACCTTCACAGGCAGAGTGACATTGTATAGTCCATATTACATTTATAAATATAAGTGACTAGTACTGGCCATCGATGTCTGTATGTTATTTTTTTCCCTCCCTTGCAAAAACGTGGCTTTTCCAAATTAGTAGGAGAATTTCTGCCCAAAGTAACAACCAAGATGCAAATTATATGAGAATCAAAGGACACCTATTTTCTTTTAGCAGACAGCATGGATTTTTAAAAGTAATAAAACTAAACTCATTTATAGTGAAATGTTATCTTACCTTCATGCTGTAGTTTAAATGTATCTCCCCAAAAGCATTATCTGAAAAATCTGAATTTCTAACAAAACACAGTTGGGCAACAGGGCATAACGACTGATGATTAGGCCATGAGAACAGAGTGAACGAAGTAACGCCATGACCTTAGGCGAGGGTTCATTATTGCAAAGGTAAATTTGTCATAAATGGGGGATATTGACTGTCTTTGTCTCTGTCTCTGTCTCCGCCCCCCTGTGTGTGTGTGTGTGTGTGTGTGTGTGTGTGTGTACACGTACTTCTTTGTGTGCATCCCTGTGACACTTAACATCTGGTTTGACCATAAGATGATATAAGAAGACACTCACTGCGTACCTCTTACTCAATATTGAACTTCCAGTTCCCAGAAATATAAAAATCAATTTTTTTTTGTTTGTTAGTTGCCTATCCTTTTGAGGCAACAAAAGCAAACATTCCACAAAGAGGCAATGATGAAAAGACCATGGAAACAGAACTTGTTGAACTATCAGGAAGTGCCCATGCTACTGCCTTAGTTTACTTAACTGTAAAAACTGCATTTATTCAGGTGCTACATGCCTCATAGACTGGATTGAAAGTGTTCTATAAACACCAATGTTTCATTTTTACTTAGGAAACACTTAGAAGAGAGGTCTACTAAGAATTTTCCTACTGGACAGGAAAAGTTGACTCAAATATTTAAAGCAAAACCCAGCATAATGAATCATGATTCTAGATATGTACTCTCTTAAACTCAACAAATCAACTATGAATATAATTGAAAATTATAATATAATCATAGTCATCTCAGTTTTATTTTTAAGACATTCCATGTGTTGTTTAGGGAATGAAACTTGGAAATAACTACAATGCTCATTAATGAGGAAATAACTGAACACATTATGATGTTAATAAATGCTACAAGTGTCTCATCAAAAGTTATATGCTGAAATGCTAACTTCCCAAATGATAACATTAGGAAGTGATTTAATAATGAGGATAGAGCATTCATGGATGGGATGGCTGCCCTTATAAAAAGAAAAAATTGAAAGAGACGCTTCCCCATTTCCACCATGTGAGGACATAACAAACAAAAATTTTGAAATGCCATCTATGAGCAGATGTTAAATGCATTGGTGATTGGTCCTGGATTTCCTAGCCTGCAGAGCAGTGAGAAATAAATTTCTGTAACTTATCAGCCACCCAGTTGACACAATTTTATTACACGCACCTAACCAAAGTAAGACAAGATGCAGCTGAGTTCTATGCAGCCATTAAAAAATGAATATGTAAGTCTGTCCTTTGGGACACAAAAATATCTATATAACATTGTTTTTTGAGAAAGTAGTAAAATATCATATTGCTACATTTTCTATGTTAAGAAAGAAAAATACTGGTACAATATACATTACATAATGTTCAGATTGAATAGGTATCTTATAGGGCATTCTTTTATTCCCCACATCCATCACTGTACTTAAACCATACTAGTATAAATGCATAGAATTTTTAAGTGAGTATTTAAGACAAGTCATGCTGTCCTTGTCTTGGGAGAGGTGAATGACAGTTAGAGTTTTCAGCTCCTTGAAGAAGACATAACTATCTACCACCAACATTCAATAGCATCAGCATAAAAGAGCACAAAACCTATAATTTTGTGTGATCTAATAAACTCCAGGCAAAAAATGCATGACAGAGTTTATCATGGCACCTAGAAATACTAACATTGAAGCAAATAACTTGGTGAAATCATTGTTTATTTAAAAGCCTCCTAACTGACATGAGTTTATCAGATTAGCAAAGGAAGAACGGAGGTGCAGAGAACTGGATGGCTTTCAATGAAGACTTTCACAAGACAAGGAGAAAGCCAACCAGAGTAGGGTGCACAGGCAACACGCTGGCACAGTCTGTGGCTTCCTTGGGAACTGAGAGATCTGGTGGCACAGAGGAAGCAGAGCAGTGTGGAGCCCGCCGGCTTTGCTTAGAGCTGGCACCAAGGCAGCCCCTCCCACACACCAGTGAATGTGCAAGGCCACAGTCACACTTGTGGGTCCTTCTTCTGCTTCCCATCTTCGACTATTCAATTCTTTTGCCAGGCAGAAGCTGCTTATATTTTTATATCAAAGGAAAGAAATACTGTTTAATTGAACTACTGGAGAGACATTTATTAGCTCTATTACTTAGAACTGGGGTTCTAATTAGTGCCTAATGAATGTAGAGGGTGGGGAGTGAGGAAAGAGTTACATGTTTTGAGCCCTGCAAATGTGCCAGGTCTTTTCCTGTGTGTTACTTTTACTAAATATCAAAGTAGATTTTTTTTCCCTTTCCTTTCCTTCCTTCTTTTTCTTTTATTTTTTATTTGTGTTATCAAGTCAATGTTCAGTGAGGCCTAGTAACCTCTAGATCACCTGAACCACATAAATACTAATGAATTATTGAACTTAGGTCTGTATGATTGTATAACTAGAGTGTCCTTCCTGAATTCAATAATGCTTATCAGGTGTATACCATCTGTCAATGACTATGCTAGGTGCAGAGAGCATGTAGCCATGGTCATTGTCTTTAAGAAGCTTACAAATTAGAAGAATCAAGGAAGAGAGTCCTGAGAAGTATTTAAAGCAGTAACTTAGCCAGTTTCATTTCACAGTTTCCTATCATTTGGGTACATTAGTATTTTTTGCGCTATCAGCTGTTTATCTCCCGAACACTTGCACTCAGCACAGTCAAAGAACTTCTTGGGATCACTGGGTTGGTAATAGGTTCAAAGGCCCTAGATTATAACCTTTGTCTTCAGCTGTATTTCTGAGTTAGCATTCCATTTCTGTGCCATTTGAGAATAAAATACAAATGGTAAATGCATGGAAATCTAGGATGTTTGAATGGTTTTACGTTGCACATGCAAATTCTATTATGCCATTTTTAAGGGAAACATTGACAAATTTTATGTAATATTCACTTATATAAATTTACAACTTTAATTGAGTGGATTTTAAATATATGGAACCTAAAAAAATGACCTTTAATTAATAAAACCTTGTAAATCCAGTGAATGTATTTTAACTGAGGAAGGGAGCATGTTGACTGGCAATTAAAAATATAAATGCAGTTCCCATATAGGATAGTGAGAATATGAATCATGCTCACTACACTGCATTATAGATTAGTCAGAATATGTTCTCCCTGCACATTTGTAACTGGGCTTTTACAGGATCTATAAAATTTGAGCTAATTTTATGAAAATTTTTAAAAAGCTACACAGTTGCATGTGTTCCTGAAACAATATATTAAAACAGAAGTCACGAATATGTGGTTCACATTAGGTACCTTTTTCACATTTGGAGCTAATTATTTCTTTCTTTCTACCTATCTATTAATCTATCTATCTATATATCTATTTTTGTTTTGTATCAGTTATCTTGGCATCAGTGCAGAGAGGATATAAGAATTTCAAATAACAGGACTTCTGTTCCCATCTCAGTAGAAATGCACAATACATACGGAAGACTTCCGAGAAAACAAAAGCCTAGAGGTACTTAGTATGTTGTCTCTTGCAAGGAATATTGTACAGAGATGAAATATAAATGATGGTGGGAACCTGGGTAGCTCCCTCCCCTCCTGAATTCCTAGCTGCCAGCCCATCTGTCTGTCATGTTGGCCAGGTGTTCCCACTGTGCAGGATCTGGCTTGAATAGTAATATCACTCAAAACCCGAGCCCATTTCCTTTTCTTTCCTTCTACATTGTGAATTCATTAGCACCAGTCAGTGTACAATGTATCTAAGGTAAAAATTAAAGCAGGGAAAAGGTGTCTTTGAGGACCAAGCCAACCATGTGGCCCATCCAAGATGAACTTCTGGAAACCACACCTTGAAACAGTATTCAGTGCTTTATATCTTTCTTAAATATAGTGTCTGCCAGAAAGAAAGTTGCTGACTTCTGCTTTGACATATTACCACTCATGAAAGGCTACCCAGGAATCAACACAGACTGAAAAGCATAAGAAAAGGTAGCAAAGCTTCCCAGAGGCTGTAAGATAAACCCTGTACTTACTAACAACACTTCTTATACCCAAACTGCTACTGTGACACCTCTAATTACTTGATATCAATACATTGTCAAAATGACTTCAACTACTTGATGTCTTTTTAATTTGCAGTTTTCTAGTGCTATTTGGGAATTAGAATGTCTTTTAAGATTAAGCAACCGTTTTCCCACTCCAAGCTTGCTTTAATTACATAAAAGATTGTGCAAAGCATACACAGAAGTAGCAGCCTGGTGCTCACAGGGTTGGAGAAGGAGTGCACAGAACAGCAGTTTAATCACCACCTTGCAGCTTGGGATTTTATCAGGCTTGCGACTTTCCAGGTTCTAACTATCTATTAGGTTGCACAACTTTTACAAAGGCAGAAAGAAAAGGCGGTGCGTGCTGTAAAATGATTTATTAGAATTGTAATGCTAAGATGGCACAAAATCCCATAAATAGTCTTCTTAATGTTTTACTTTATATGACAGCCTTCAAGTGATATATTGTCTGACAATCTTCAAGATGGCTATAGAAACACTTTCTTGCTGCAGCTTAATCTATGCTGAAATCTCTGCAGACTAATGTATAGAGGCAGGGTGTGTTCTAGTGTGTGTCATCCTGACAATAGAGATTTCCACAGCTAAAAAAATCTGCATGGACTGTGCACAGGGGCTTTCTCCTTAACATCAAAGAAACAAAAATGTAAACCAAACTGTCAGTGGAAATGTGTGGCTTGTGTTTCTATTCTTCCTCAACTTACTCTTATCCCAACTATCTGTGTGTTTTCTGCAAAAATAAAACTCAATGATATTAAAATATCCCTTCTAATTTTTTATGAGATTTTATATTATAGGCATAGTGTTGATAGTGTCTTTTAAACTAGATATTTACTGTTAGGCAGATGTTTAATTTTTCTTTGTTAGACAGCCATTAAAGATACTAAAAGCCTAATAACTCTGCAGAAAGTCTTCAAGGGAACATTGAAATGAAATGCTATGACAACATAAACAATTATTTGTCTTTCTGCTTCCAAAAATTACCAAAATCTGACATTGAATTGCTGGCTGAAGAGGAAAGAGGAAACTACCTGAAAACAAACAAAAAAATCAAGATTAGAAAGATTAATCTTAGGGTAGATAGAGTCACACCAGGACAAGAGGGTGCAAAGCCTCCCTCACTAGTACAGCACAAAGAATCCTCTAGGTCTACACTGGGTTTGCAAAAGCTCTGATTTACAGGGACAGAAAGGAGGCAAGGCGTGGATGGGTTTAGAATCTGGCATTAGGTGAGAACACTAGGTCATGCTATCAAGGAGTTTTCTTGATGTTTAATCTGGGCAAGACCCACTGATTAATGATGCAGAGAATGGGATGCAGACCCTGAAGAGAGCCCCTGGATGGAGATCCTGGAGGGAGAGTTCTGCAGGAGTTCGAAGGAGGGTAAGAGCCCTGCAAAACTGGCTTGAGGTTAAGGTTCATTGCAGGGACTCAGGAAAGCAGGCAACTCAGTGGAATGAGATGGAAGTGCAGAAGAAGAGTGAGGGTGGATAGCGAAAGAAGCCTCAGCTTGATGCTGATGCCAACCTTGGGAGAAGAGGACACCTGGCCTAGGCTGTTGACTAATTTTTTTTTTATTCCAGCTAGTGGAGAATTAGTTGCCAATATACCACCAGGCCTGAATCTTAATTATTCAGGAATTAGGCAAAGCAGAAAAATCTGCTGGGAGCTCTTTAGTAGTCCCAGCTGGGAGCACAGCGGCAGGCACTGACAAAGATGCCCATACGTAGCGCAGATCTTTTTTATTTTAGGAAATTTTAAATAAATGGGAGAATCCACTTAAAGGGACACATCCAATGCTTCAAGAGTACATAAAGCTTAACAATTTAGAGGAAGAGAATCTATAGAGTGATTTTTCATCAGTTGCAAGTATAAAAGCCACATGTATTAGCATTATTCTGCAGGGAATGGTATGGTCACACTTTTGAATAAAATATGTTCTAGGAAAAACCTTAAACCAGATTTCAACTCCACTTTCAGTGTGAAAATAATGCAATGTCATAACTCACTTCCTCACTTCTCATCCAGATGTCCCCCAAGTCTCACGCAGTCATGGGCTCTGCAGAACTGGCAGAATCTAGAGTGTGTGGTGCTGTGAGTAAGGGTGTGTGATTAGTAAATCAGACCACTGATTCTGGCCAGCATCAAGAGTGTGAGATTTACAGCCACCCTAGGCGCAGTAGCCTGCATACCTTGTAGGGTCCTTCATCGTTGCCTGTGCTGCCTTCCACCACTGTGAACAGTTGCCCCTCTGCCATGTACCACCCTGCCTTGGAGTCAGAGGAGTACATATTGAAACCTCTTAAAACTGTGAGCCTCTTAAAACTGTGAAACCTTTCCTTTCTTAACTTTGGGCATTGAGTATTTTGTCACAGCAATGAGAAAAGTAGCTAACACACTAGTAAAATACGAAGGAGAGAAGGATGTACAATTGCTAGCAAGGTGGTCTTCAAGGCCCATTTCAATTCTACTGCTCTAGGATTCCTACCACATTTGTTCAGAAAGAACACTAAACTATCAAAGAATATATATCTCAGTATAAAACTTCTATCAGCTCAAGGCCTGGGCAGAGTGGAAGTTCTGATATTTATTTGCTTATATACTGTGGTGAATCAATAATGAGTCTTCTATAGACTCCAAAGCCTTTCACTGATCCTATCCATCTACGCATCAGGATGCTGGTAGAGTTTGCTGAATGAAATGAAATTATATTGCCAATAACCAAATGAGGTGATAGCCATATAAATTTATACTCATTAAATCAGAATCTCTTTTAGAAAGGCACAAGTTGGAAATCCTGATCTATGATCACTGATACTTCCAAATCCCATGTAGGCTGCTCAAATGAACAACATCACTTTTGTTCCTAAAAACTGAGCTAAAGTAGGGTATTAAGGTCCTGATTGTATGGAGTTAACAGATATAAATAGAATGTTCTATCAAGTACATGTTTTTTATATGGAGCACATGACACTGGATAAAGGCGTTGTATTATCAATATATAATGGAATGCTACTCAAATGTAAAAAAGACAAATTTGAAACATGTAGTTAATGGTGACCAAAATATAGTGCTAAATGGAGTAATTCAGACACACAAGCTTAAATATCACACGGCATCTCTGAGATAAGTAAGGCAAAGTGTGAATAATGAGGAAAATAAAGCTCTCCTAGAAACAAACAGGGAGAGAAATGGAAAGGGGTCCAAGAGAGCACAGTTGAGGGGAGGGTGGCAGGAAAGGAGAGCTAAAAATGATGTAAAATGTATGATATAAGTGTACCAAATCCCCACAAGAATGATAAGCATTATATGGGATAAACCAAAACTAATACCAACAGAAATAACAGAAGTAAAGAAAATGGAGAAAGAGGGTTTAGAGTCAGGGCGGGGAGTGAGTGGAAAGGGAAAGGGAATGAAATGTTGAAGTATATTGCATGTGTGCACTGAGTCCTTAAGCTCAAAGTAGACTCCATGAAGTACAGACGTGGACCAGTACAACTGGAAGAAATACTGAGGTCAGTTTCCTAGTGATCTTAGGAGGAGAAAAGAAGAACTTCTCAAGACAAAAGATGACAAGTGCTATGTAAGTACAGTGACGATTTTAATCTAGTGGGGAAATTATACATGTATTTGTGTGTGTGTGTGTGTGTGTGTGTGTGTGTGTGTGTGTGTGTCCTATGATTACTTTAGTAGGCATTCTCATCGTAATGACTTACAGAGTGAACAAAAGGGACTGAATGTGAAAAAGCCCAGTATCTACTCTCGTGTTCCTCATCATCTGCATCTGTGCCATCCATGTAGCTAAAAGTGGCTGCTGCACATGTGAAATAGAGCCAGTCTGCACTGAGATGTATGTGTAAGGACGATTCCAAAGGTTCAGTACACAAAAAAGTCAAGCATGTTATAAAGTTTTATGTTGATTATATGTTGAAATGATAATATCATATGTGTATATATATATATTAGTTAAATTAATATATTGTTAAAAGTGATCTGTTTTTAAAATCCTTTATGTGTTATTGGGAAGGAAACCCAAATTCTCCACCCTGTAATACATCCCTAGCCTACTTTGTCATCCTGAGACAAGAGCTTGCTAAGTTTTTAAGTCTCCCAGGTTGAGCTGAAATTTACAATACTCCTATACTCCTGCTTCATCTGATGGAACTCTTTCTTTCTTAATGTGGTTACTGGAATATTTACAATTACATATAAGGTTCATATTTATGGTTTATATAATTTGACAATATCAATGTATATGTCACTGGGTGAGATAGAACAAATAAATCATCACTGATGAGACAATGTGGTAAGTGGAAAAAACAAAGCAAGGAAATCTGGTGGAAATCTAGAGAGACTATAAATCATGAGGCATGAAGTTATTTGCGTCTCCTGGAATTAACAAGACAGGCCAGTCACATCTCCTTAGGGCAACATGCCTCCATCCACTAAAGATGCATTTTCTAGAAATCCCACTGATTTCATCTTGGCTAAATGTGTTTGGCACTTCTCACTCTTCCACTAAGAGAACCTTTTTGTAAGGCCAGTGAGGTAACTCAGTGGACTAAGTGCCTACTTAGGCAAGTGCAGGGGCCATGATTCGATCCCTGGTCCCACATGCCATACTGGCCCTGCCCCAGGCACACTGAGTAGGCCACTGAGTCCTGGTGTGGTGGCACATGCCTGTAATCCCAGTGCTGAGGAGACTGCAAACAGGAGGATTGCTACAAGTTTGAGCTGCATAGCAAGACCCTGAACCCCCTCCTCCTCAAAAAAAAAAGAGAGAAAGAATCTGTCAGCACCCCTTGACTCCATTGCCAGGCCCAACTGTGGTGATGGCTTGTCTGCGGCACTTCTGGTCAGTCCAGCTTAGGCTACTTGAACATTCAGTAAACTCCAGAGTATGCCTCCCAGTTGGTCTGGCTTCTCATTCTTTTCTGCGTGACCATCTCCAGTGATAATATGCTGTTATGTAGTAACCAATACATACTGAAGATTCTCAAATCTAATTTTTTAAATTAAATCTATTCTTTATGGATATATACATTAAGTTTTCTATTAGAGAAGCTAAACTTTCCTATGAAAGTTAAAAAATTTGAAGCAATCTCTTACTTTCTCCCCAGTCTCAGCTTCCATCAATTCTTTCATTTTTTTTCTATGCTCAGATTATGTGACAACTCTGTGTATTCTTCAACAACTCTTTGCTTTTCCTTGCCTTTCTGTCTTAACACACATTTTCTAACAGCATAGACTCCTCATTAATTTTTCTCATTATTCACATTGAAACGTGGTTGGCCAGGGAGATGGCTCAGTAGAATAAGACCTTTTCTGGCAAGACCAAGGGCCTGAGTTCAATCTCCAGTTTCACCGAAAGAAGAAGAAAGATGAAGAAGAAGAAGAAGAAAGATGAAGAAGAAGAAGAAGAAGAAGAAGAAGAAGAAGAAGAAGAAGAAGAAGAAGAAGAAGAAGAAG
>NW_004524629.1:9656686-9686832 GCF_000260255.1 Octodon degus
AAAAAAAAAAAAAAAAAGAAAGAAACATGGTAAATTTTCACTCCAGCTCTGGTATAAACATTCTATTTTTTTTCTAGAATTTTATTCTCATTGATAAGGATAGACAAATTCCATTTTTGTGTGACCTATAGAACCTTGTACTTATTTCATTGTAGTGTCTTGATGTTTCATTGTTTTTCTCAAGCTTCTTGCCCTAGACTTTAAAATTCTTGAAGGCAGATGTTTTTGTTTTTGTTTTCTGGAACTGGGGATTGAACTCAGACCTTTGCGCTTGCCAGGCAAGTGCTCATTCTACTGAGCCATCTCCTTGGCCCCTGGTGGTTATTTTTGCTACAGTATTGGCTACTGTGTTTTCCACTACTAATGTTGTGCATTAACACATGGTGGTTCATCAAGGGAAATATCATGCCGGTGCAAGAAAGAAAGGAGGGCCAGGTGGACAGAAAAAATGTTTTTCTGCAGAGGTGCTATTTGAGCTAAATCTTGAAGGTGACACAATTTTTCCAGTTGAGAAGATATTGTTTTAAACAGTAGAAATAAAGAAAGTCAACTGGCAAAATATTAACAGAGAGACAAGGAACACTTTCTGTAGTGGTTGATCTACTGTGTCAACTTGAGGAGTTCAGAAGCTTAACTAAATTGGCTGAGAAATTCCACACCCTATGGTGCCCATTCACTTAAATGATATAAAGGAGAAATGAGGAAGGATGGCGCATTCCATTTCTCTGAAGGAGTTCAGGTCTTTGCCATCAGCTTGGACGTTGTCTCTGGCTTCTAATGCAGACTCTTCAGCTTCCATGGATCCTACAGCCATCTGGTGCAGACTCATCAGCCTTCCATGCCAGACCTATTGGCATCCTGATATGGACTTAAATGAAACACTGCAGTGAGCTCCAGGCCTGGGACTGAATCCTTCAGTCTCCAGTGTGTACACACCCTCTGCACACTTCTTCGTGTGACTCTGCAGCTGACGGTCATAATCTTGTAATTTGCCAATCTTGTGATTTCTTATACATTTATACATCTTGTGTTATATTTGTTCCTCCAGTAAAACCTTGGGTGAAACACTTACTAAGTCTGTTTGTGAGCATATTAATCAAACATAGAAGAAGGTAAAGACATGAATTATTTGGGAAGTTTTTTGAAAGGCCTTGAATGCAAAGCTAAAATTGCATTTCATTAATGCAAGACAAGGTACCATTGTAAGACTTCTAAGAAAGAATGACACAATTTGTGATTGTTATGAAAAAAATAAGCTAGCAATATTGTATAAGAAAGTATTTTGAAGTCTAAATATAAAAATCCTAATATCTCTTATCATACTTTAACTATTTTGGATAGTGGAAAATAGGAGGTAAAAAAGGAAAAAAATGAGTGGGTACTGAAAAGGAACAAGAAGCCTTACTGTTTGATTGCTGGCAGGCAAGTAGAAACAATAGAAATCAAGGCAAAATAGGCCTGGAATATAAGCCACAATTATCCATAAACACAAATGATCACTAGGAACTTCCAATGTGTAAATACAGCCACATGTGCTTACGAAAGCAAACAAGCCCGTCTCCTAGAGTTGAATCAGCAAAGAGAAGATTTTTTCTTTTTTCTTTTTTTTTTTTTACTTAGGACAAGAGGGATGTTTAGGAAGGGCAAGCTAAGGATCATTTTCATGTAGACATTTGGACTGTAGACTGATGAATTCTTAGAAAATGAAATGTGTGCTTCCTTAAAGAATAAAGGTAAAGAAAAAATGGTTTTGAATGATATATCATCAAGAAAAAGCTAACTTTTACAAATCCTCTGGAAAATCAAATCTTTAACATAAGATTTTATGCCGGAAAGGCTGGTTCGAAGAAGAAGAATATTTAATGAGAATAGTAAAAATTTTCTAGGATCATTTAAAAATTTAGCTTTTCTCAATAAAGAACTAAGCTATTCTTTTCCAAAACACAATATATACATTGCTTCAAAACCTCTGCTCCTATCAGAACACTTAACCTGCCACTCAATTTTGGTGAGATGAAGGAGCTTCACTCTGCTGTTTTAAAAAAAGAAAAGAGGGAGACAGACAGACATATCCCATGTAGGAGGATTTTGTGTTGGATTGCCAGTAGCTAACTGAAAATGCACTAGACAGAGCTGGCTCCGTGGGGCACTGCATTGTGAGCAAAGGTGGCAGAGACAGGAGCAAAGGCACAGCAGGGGGCCCCAGAGCTGTGCTCCGCTGCTTCTTCTCTTTCTGCCATGCCAGTTTTGAGACCAAGGGGGAGCTGTGTGGGATCTGAGCCTCCATTTTCTCCTTTCAAATAATAACATGTTTACAACTGTATAACATTTAAAATTCATCTAGTTCTAATGCCGTAGGGTAAGGAAAAGCCTATCTAGTACAGTATTTGTCCTGAGTTGCTGAGCCCCTCTTCTGCCTATTGAGTTTTCAGCAATGAGATTCATTTTGGGCCCCTACACTGTGAAAGACAGGGTGCTGATCACCAGAGAAACAATCAAAAAAAAAAAAAAAACACTTGGCTAAAGGGTTGGGACTTGGGGCCATACTGGGAGCAGAATGGGCCGAGAGTGAGTGTGATCATATCTGTGTAACAAAATGACAGTATGAATTCTGGACACTGGACGTTAGTGGAGTTTCCTGGCTGGTAGACAGACAGATGGGTGAAGAGGGTGAGGTTCTCTAATTCTACAAGGACACAAAGGTGGTGCACTGAGGACGCTCCCAAACATTTCCCTGTGCCTTTTCCTTTGGCTGGTCCTGACTTGCATCAGTATAATACAACTCTGATGACAAGGACACCAGTCTGATGAGTCAGGTGTGTTGTTATAATGTGTGTCAAAGTCAAATGGGCCCTGAGAACCCCAGTATTTTTTTTGTACCCAGGCATTCAGGAGTAAAACTGGCTTGGAGGGCTCCCAGTGCATATCTGCCATCTAAAATGAAGCTGTCCTGTTGGTGAGCACATCCTTAAACCTGTCCAACCTGACAGTAGCTCTGCTTAGTACCAGAATTAAATTGGAGTATAATCAGTTTTTGCCAGAATGACCATTATTTGCTGTGCAAAGTGAGAGATAATTGAGGCCAGGGAGGCAGTCAGAAGGACCATTATTTCATTCAACTTTTAGCCTTGTGACTGAAGGGCAGTGCACTTGGCCTGAAGCTGCTATTCCTAACAAGTTTGGATAAAAGTGTATCTACTGATAAAACAGTATTTTTTCTGACCTCAAGTGCATTTTAGGGAAGAACTACGGCAGCCTGCTACCACTGTTGCTCAGAGTCATCAAAATGATCACATGTTTTTAGGACAAATATCTGAGATAGGTTGAGCAGATTCTGAGTCAGAGTAATGTTGATATCACACTTCATTTCTGTCTCACAGAGAAGCTAAGACCTGAATCCTAAAACTATACTTGTGACCTAATGCCTATTTTCCACTTTTTTGTCTCATATGAAATCCTGCAGAACTATACTCCAGAATCACAAAGCCCCACTCTCATTCTCCTCATAGAACAGGGATGGAAGGGGGAGGTGCGGGTGGGCCTAGTGTTAGGTTCCAGGTCTCATGCTACCTACTTCTCAAAAGGCTTATAGATCAAACAGTAGTGAGTGATTTGAGACAAAAAAAAAAAAAAAAAAAAAAAAAGATCACCATCAGGTCTCTCTCTGACTAAAGGAGTTTAGACTTTCAACATGATGAATTCTCTTTGATAAAAGAATAAAGGGATGTGTTGTCTCTTGAGGGAGCTACTGGGGTTCCCATGGTCCTCACAACAGGCGCAGTGCTAGCTCTCCAACCCCGTCTCCTCGTTTCGTCTCTTGCACATGGCTAAAATGAAAGACACCGATGTCCAATTCTACTCAAATATTTTCTTTTAAACTTACAGGGATAGACCGCTAGGACTCTCCGCTTGAAGGATTGAGCATTTGTGTAAAAAGAAATCACAAAAAGATAGTTTCATCAGAGGCTGCTGCATAATGAGCCCAGAAGGAACAAATGGGACTGTGTCCTTTTTAACATGGTCAGAAGGAGAAACACTGTCGTTATTCAGTCACTTGCCCAAACACTGTGCCCTCAGCTACACTGTGTTCTTTTCTAACTCTTTCTGTAAGGTCTTAAGTATTTAATATTGAAGTGATATCAGAAGCATGAAAAAAAGTTAAAGTCAGGATTTAATACAGATTGAACATCCTAAATGCACCAGAATTGCTTTCTGTTTCAGAATACTTGTATATGTATAATGACATATTTTGGCGCATGGAACTCAAATCTATCTGTGAAATTCATTTGTTTCTTATCCACCTACCTACATATATTGTAGCTAGCTAAGTTACATAGAAATTAATTGGAGTCAGAGAGGGATCAGGCCCTTTGGTAGTCAGCACAATAGACGAAAACATCACGATTGTAGCTGGAGGTGAATCTGAAGACAGCTCATCCTCAAGATGCAAGAGCCAGGCCTGCAAGGCTCCCTAGGGATAAACAGCAACTTGATTACACTGTAATTAGCACCACCTGGTCCAGTGAGCCTGGCTAGGCTTCAGATGCAAAGGGTGGGTGGCCCGAACATCTGGACCCATCCTGTTCCTAGAATGCCTTTGTTCTTTCCATACACCATTGCTAAGCAGCTTGTGTACCAATCCGATCACTAGTAGCTAAGGGACTATACTTGTAATTCCGTACATTATAGTTATCCCCCTGTGGTACCCTATGGTGTCCTTTTGCTGTACTTACTCTTGACAAGGGCCTTGGTAGCCACCCACTTGGGACCTCTCCTGGAAATCCAAGAGCCATTCTTCTCTTTATTCCTAATACAATTCTCCTAACTTTCCTCTTTGGCTTGTAACTTCACTCTTCTTCAATGTTTTGAGACCACAAACTCAACACATCTGATATCTAACAGGTTGGGAGTTACTTTACCCAACCATATACCAAAGACAATTATACATTCTTTTTTTTAATACAACTATACTTTGACTGTACCCAATCATGACATCCAGTATGAGTTTTATTTGCCACTTGTGGTGGCATGTCAGACCAAAAAGTTTCAGGTGTTGATTATTTCAAATTTTGGACATGGGTGTTAGAGATGTTCAATGTGGGTTACGTTTCCTATGGAGGAAGTGAGTTCTCACTCTTTTTTACCTCTGGATAGAGCAGAGATTGCCTGTGGCTCCAGTGTTTCACAGAGACATTGCTTGTATCTGGGTCTTAATTGTGCTCAGAATCCCACTCAGTAAATGCATCCTAAAGATGGGCCTTTAGAATTTTAGTGATCTGGCTGCCCTTCACTCAACATATACTGCTATTGTTTGGAAATTCTTTTCCATTCCAATTTTTTAGTTCTTTCTTAACCCTTCTTTCATGCAGAGAAACACACTTCTAGATACACACAGGCAAAGTCACACCTCCTATCTAGGCAAAGTCTGCAGTAAACCATATTCACGCTTTATTTCTTTGCCTGTTAAATTTCAAAACATTCACGGCATCGGTGAAGTCACAGTTTCTAGATTTCATTGACATGAGAAATCCCCAATCTGGCCTATATGCATAGTAAAACTTATGATTGCATCAGTTTATTGCATGATGAATTAACTGTCAATATATTGGAGTACATGAGGAATTTTGAAGATGAGACGCAAATTGGGCAGAGCAGGTGTATACCTCTATGCATGAAGGTAAAAAGTAACTGCCATGCTGCCTCCAGTCTCTGCACCATATCTGTCCATTGTATGGACAGCACACATATGGATTACCAGCATTATTTAAATAAACTCAGAAGCTCACCCATGATTAGATGCAAGTTCATGCACAAAGTCCCTGGCAATGCTTTAGTATTTACTCTGGGTATGTCTTTCACTTTTCATGTTAGTGCCAATCTTACATAGTTTAGATTCAAGCCAATCTGATCTCACAACCCACATTTTCTGGTCAGTGATCTTGGATGTTGCTTTGGAAACCTTCTATCACCTTGTTTCAGTTTCTTTATGTGTGAAAATAACAATAACAATTCCTACTCTGCGGGAATATTCTATGGATTAAATGAAAACACTGAAAAGTCTTGCATAAAGGCTGCCCCATAACAAGTGCTCAAAAAGTACATGACTCTCATCAATGCAGAAACATTATAAAGCCTATTACGTCTGTGAATAAAGGAGGAATAATTTCAAATCATTTGAAGCATGGTCATGAATGTTTTCTTACAAAGATGGAGGAGTGGCATACAGCTGTGTGTGAATTTGGCCCTAATTTTCACCTCCTCATCCAAAGAGATATAAGCTGCAACCTACATGGCCAGACAAAAGAAAGGGTGGGAAGGAAGGGAATAAATGTGTCCCTCCCTTTTCAACTACACTGTCATTTTGATTTAAATATCATCATTTGCATATTTTTTATCTGAACAAAGAAAGGCCACCTTCTCACACCTAATCACCATGAAGCAGCAGGCAGCAGCCTTGGAAGCTTTTATCAATGTGCCAATTTTTATTTTAGTTTATAATTTAAAAAGTGAGAGTGAAATGATAGAGACGGTATCATTTCAAAGGGATTTTTTTAACATATTAAAAGCTCTGTCATTTTTTTTTCTTTCTTATTTGACACTGATTAGGAGGGTGCAAAACATTGAAATGAAGTAGAAAAGTAAAACAAGATCCCCAGAGAGAAAGAAAAAGCCTGTTCCATACTCTACTGCTTACATATAATCAAAGAAACTAAAGAACCCAAGATTAGAAGAAGCAAACTTGAAAGAAGGGAAGTCAAAGACCTGGAAAGTTAGAACTATTTTCCACTGATGTAGTTAAAATTATCATTGTGTAGCCAAACTAGCCCTGGAACCTTGAACATGTTGTGCTGGCCACCAAAACCAGGTGTGGTGGCACACGCCTGTAATCCCAGTGCTGTGGAGGCTGAGACAGGAGGATCATTATGAGTCCTAGCTGCGTAGCAAGACCCTGTACAAAACAAATAATTAAAAGTTAAAAAATAATTTTCTTAAAAAAATCATTGTGCAAAAGGTTTGTAAACTTCACTTGCAAAGTTATAGTATATAAAATAACTACAAGCTATATGTCTTTGGGGAGAAAATTTGCCAATAAAAAGATAATAATGTTTCCTTCAATTTAAAATGTGGCAGACTTAATATTTATTTAAAGGCAGAATTTGAAGTAGGCACCTAGATATTAAATGAGATTAGATAGAAGTGTGAGGACGGTTTTGAGTTTAGTCTCACTGTTTATGAGTAAACAGTGGACATGCTGTTCCACTAGGTCCACTTCTGCTGTGGTCAGTCTCTCCTTATGTATTCATGGTGACAAGAGAATTTCTTTTCTCCTAGTTTGCTTTTTTCCATCGTTCATCACGTTGGTGGAGGTGTCTTTAGTAAGGCAGAGAAAATTGCTAGAAACTTGTTTGGTTTAATAAGTTACCAAAGTGATTACGTAGTTGGCCAACGTTAACAATAGGAAAGATGCATTTTTATCACTACATGTATACTGCTCCACAGAGTATATCTTTCATGAACATCTAGCAAAGATGCATAGTAAAGACTTGCCACACCTTTGTTGAATGACCTCTTCACTTTGGAGATCTTGGGGTTTACTTTCTTGGATGGAGCTGGTACCTTTCAGCAGAGGTGGATATAAAAAGAAATAACTAAGGTAACCATGTACTGTGAAATGGGGAAGGAGACCCAAGGGCCTATGAATGCCCTCTAACCCAGTTCACAAAGGACAGTTAGTCCGAATCCTTGAGTCTCACTCTCAGACACAATGGCTCTCTGCATTCTTATGTGTCTGAGCCACTTCTCCTTACCTCTTCCTTGGTTTTACCCTCCCTGCTATTCTTCCTTCATTTTCTATGAGGTCCCTGATCCCTGTATTTATCATTTAAATACCTGTTTGCAAAGACTGGCCTTTCTTCTGCTGTTTCTTTTCTTACTCTTAGAAATTGCAAAAACAGTTTTTCCTAGTTTTATGGCATCAATTGGCAAATAAACCCAGATCTCTGTCATGCACAACACACATGTACACACAGAAACACAGACAGCCACAGAAGAAGATGGCTTTTGAGCTTCAGGCACAGATCTCCAGCTGTCTAATTAAATGCATGTATATAGGCCATTCTAAAACTGAGCATAACACAGCTTAAAATCCTACTTCTCACCATTCTAGGAAATGCTCCTATTTGATATTTAGTAGTTCCCTTGACTCTGCCCTCTCCATTACAGCTAAATCCAATCAACAATGGAGTTCCCTGGAATCTAGTTCACAAACCTCTCAATTCTGTCTACTTCTTTCTGTTGTTACTGTCAACACTGTCATTCTAGGCAGCATAATTTTCTCCTAGAGCACTACAATACCCTCCTAATTGATCTCCTTATCAGTGCTGTTGCTCTCTGCAAATCCATTTTCTACTTTACAGTCAGAGCACTATTTCAAAATTACACAATTTTGCATGATATTCCCCTTCATAAGTCTTTAATAGCTTTGTATTTTATTTCTAATATAGTCCAATTTTTTCCACTGCACCTGATGCGTGCACACTGCCTGGCTACCTCCTCAGCTCTAGATTCCCTCTTACGATACATTCATGCAAAAATAAGTGCATCCTGTATTCTTTAAAACACCATGTATTCACTCTCTTTTACTTTGCTTTTCTTCTCTCAGCATCTGGATTTGTGTGTACCACTAAAAATGATGGAATTTAGGGACAATCTTTGCCCTCCCACTTGCTAAGTGAAATGTATTTATCCTTTTGAAAACTTAGTTTACTCAATGGCTATCAACATTTGGTTAAGTTTTAATGATATCAGCTTAGTGATGTAATCATATAGATGAGTTACTTAACATTATAAATGACAATCAATATTATGAGATTAAATCTTTGTAAGTGAAATACAATCTTACAGAGTAGTTGAAGATTAACATATATATATATATATATGTTTCTTATAAACTTCATAAATTATTATAATTAACCTCTATTGTTAAATATATATAACATTTAACATCATTAACTTATTTAATTTATATAAAATAATATGTACTCTATAAATGCCCCTAAAATAGATTTTATAAGTTAAAAAGAAATACACTATTTATAATAGTCATGGGGACCTGCCTGTTAGCTCAGTTGTTTAAGCGCCTGCACATGCAAATGCAGTCAGGCACAGGGGAGTGCGGTTCAATCCCCAGTTCCACATGCCTTATCAGACCTGCCCTTAGGCAGCCTGGGCCAGCCAATATATATATATATATATATCATTGTCAACTTAAGAGCCAGCCACATAGCTCAGCAGACTAAAGTGCCTGCTTAGGCAGAGAGCAGCAGCCGGGGTTCAGTCCCCTGTGTGCCATGCTGGCCCTGCCCACAGGGTGCTATGAGATGGTGACTGAGACTGCGCATGGTGGCATGCACCCGTAATTCCAGCACTTGGCAGGCTAAAAACAGGAAAAGCACTATGAGTCTGATCTAGGTTGTTAGACCATGTAGACCCTGTCCTAAATACAAACAAAACAAAACAAAACAAAACAAAACAAAACACCAGAAACATATACAACCAGAAACTCATGTAACAGAACATGAAAACCATGAGTATTGTTCGATATCTCACTAAGTGCTAGAAATGATTTATTATAAAAACCAGAGTTCTATTACATAGCTACTCTGTGGGAAATTTAAATAAATTGTTTCCTTAGAATTATATGCTGCTATTTCTCTAAAACATTCAGTTCCCTAATCAAATGTTTCTTTATTACCTCATTGAAAGTACACAACAAAATACATACATTAATATTTTTCAACTCAATTCTACTAGGTTCAGGGAGAAAGGGAGAAATACATAGAAACAAACAGAGATGGAGAGAACAACACTATATAATATAACAGATAAAAACAAGGTGTGTTTTTTTTTCTGTATTTAAAACAGGGTCTACATGGTCTCACTATGTAGATTGGACTCATAGTGATTCTCCTGTTTGCAGCCTCCCAAGTGCTGAGCGTATAGTCGTGAACCACCATGCCCAGTCCCAATCACCATCTCAGAGTGACACACAAGCGGGGCCAGCACAGCATGCCAGGGATCAAATCCTGGCCACTGTACTCTGACTAATCAAGTGCTTTAGTCCGCTGAACTATCAGGTCAACCTGAAACAAGGTACTTTAATAGTGCTTACTTAAACTAATTATACTGTATTTCCTAATTAAAGCAAAATTATTAGAAATCATTTATAAAAATTCACATAGTACAGAAGTCTAGTTTAAGATGGCAGAATAGTCACTATCCATAGAGCCAACAATAAGCTTTAGGGCAAGTGAAAAGAGAAAGAAGGTAACCTGTCTTCTATGAAACAAGTAGACAGCCACAGTTTCAGCCCTGTGGAAAACCATTCAGCCTGCTTCAAAGCTTGAGGGTTCTAAGGACACCTGAGGACATGACCCTGCCTATTGAGTGCAGGCACACAATGGGATACAGTTATGTAACCAGTTATGTAGCCAGGTAAACATATATGTGCTGGTTATAGCACTCTAAATATAAATATGAGAAAACAACCTGTATATAATTTCTGCAGGAAAGACACAGGTGGCTCTTCTGCTCTGCTGTGCTGTGTGCTCCCTGCTGTTGTCCCCTGACTCTTGCATGTGTGCATTCTTTAACCTTGGGACCTCAACTGTGAAGATCTCCCTAGGGCCCTTTGAGCTCCTGGGCTGACAAACTGAAAATTTATGAGGAATATTTTATAAGAGGATGTTTGGGAGCTTCTGTGATTTAAACGCTTATGTCTACTCCACAATTCAGGTGTTGAGATTTAGTGGCCAATAGGTTGAGCTTCTAGATGTGATTAGGACACAGAGCCCTCTTCTGTAAGACTGGATGCCACTACAAAGGCGCTGGTGGAGGGAGCTTATGCTTCCATGTTCTTTCACATTATATCATGCGATGGTACAGAATTCAAGGCCCTTTTAGGAACAGAGAGGAGCTCTCCTCACCACAAGATACTTCAACCCATCAGTGCCTTGAGCTAAGACTTGCTGACCTCCAGAACTGTGAAGAAAAAACAATCTCTGTTCTTTGTACATCTTCCAGCGTGTGGTATTCCAGCAATACAAACACAGATATGCCCAAAGAGGAAAGGCTTCCCAGAGGACATCCAGCTTTTCACCAACTCCAGGCGCGACACACAGTGCCTTAGGAGCACGTGACATGGCCTGCACATTAAATAGCATCCCTCCTCTGCAGTTCCTCACATGTGGCAGCAACCTCTCAGGGTTCCCTTTCTGGGGTGTGAGGGAAGCTAAGGAAGACACACACCACTACATGGAATGATGCATCCCACCTTGCAGAAGGCAGGTAAGATGAGTGTCAGGGAGAACAATTGGCAGAAAAAGGATAGAGCTGAGGCAACTAACGTCAGGTGGGAAAGTGCTAAATCACCGCAGACTGGCTGTGCCCTTGCCAAGCTAACTGGGAGCGACACGTGGCTCCTGCAGCTCACAACTGTGCAGCCTAAGTGCACGAAGCTACTTAGCCTGTGGCAGCCAAGCATTCCATAAGTTGGACGAGGCAAATCTTCTGAGACAGCACATCCAAATGTAAGATTTTTTCCAACTTATGCTTCCTCTTATATATAAATTAATCACTATAATAATTATGAAAATATAACTTATCATATGTTAGGAATACGAAGAACGCTGTGTTTAAAAGGCTGTAATTAAATTTCTGCATCTTTTGAAAGAAAGAGGAAAATACATGGATTATTTATTCAGCTGGAGAAATTAGAAAACAAAACATAATCAAGGGAAACAAAAGTAATACTTTAAGATAAAAGCATAGGTTAATATAATAAGAACTAGAAAACACATGAATCCAAATACTGATTTTTGAGGGCCAGCCTGATAACTCAGCGGACTAAAGCACCTGCTTACACGGAGCAGATTGGCCAGGGTTGGATCCCCAGCATGCAGCGCCGGCCCCACCTCCGGGGCACGCTGCGAGGGCGTGGTAACGCGCGCCTGTATTCCCAGCACTTGAGAGGCTGTAAACAGGACAATCGCTACAAGTCTGATATAGTAGTGAGACTCTGAACACCCTGTAGACCCTTCCTTAAAATACAGAGAAAACAACAAAACAAACAAACAAACAAACAAAAACCCAAAGACTACTTTCTGATATGAAAAAAATGAGTAGTGTTCTATACTGAACTGTAATGGTCAGCTTTTTATCACTGTGACAAACTACATGAGAGAACCATTTTAGAGGTGTAAAGGTTTATTTTGGTTTCAGCCTATGACCACAGGCTCTTTTGCTTTTAAGGATATGGTAAGGCAGAAGGGCCAAAAAGGTAGAATTATCACAAAGGTAACATTTCTTATCACGGAGAAGGTGTGGCAGACCAGGGACAAGATAGAATTCCCAGGGTTATAGCCCCATGCCCCAGCTCCTTCACCTTTGCCTTAACAACTCACTTAGCTTTGAAATACTCAGCAGATTAGTTCATCAGGCTAATGACTAATAATGTTGAAGATTTTTATATTTTCTTGGACATTTATATAGCTTCTTTGGAGAACTGTCTATTTAATTACTTGGTTCCCTTTTTTTAAGTGGGTGGTTTGTCGTTTTTTTTGTTGTTAAGATTTACCTACATACAATATTGCATCTTCCACATTTCTATATCTTACAAACACATGTATAATAAACACACATATACACTCATATATGTATACAATTTTTTTGCTCAAATTAAAATCCAGTGGTAGGTTTTAAGGCAAAACATTTATATGTACCATTGAAGTTAGCATCTGATATACTGTACAATATCACAAATAGTATTTAACATTGTTGTGAAAGTAATGATCACCACAAATAGATAATACAAAGGAGTTACCTATGTACTAATAGTAAAGTAGGAGCAACATCATAATATTCTTAGCAATGCTATGTTTATGTACCTAGGAAACCTGAGAAAACAGCTATAAAATATTGAGCAAAAAGAGAAATGACAGTAGTCTTAAGCTCAAACATAAGTTTTCTATACAAGCAAATTACAAGATGAATATAAATATCCCACCTAGATCAGCATTGTGTTACAGATAACGGGACAGTAAAAATTTTTACTTGAAAAGCCAGTAAGTAACTTCAGAGCTCACCTTCTTCATCTGTAAAATGGGCTTAAATGTTATTATCTCTACTTTGCCTTCAGAATTATAATGAAGGTAGAACTTCTCTGGTAAACTACAGAGGACTATACAAGCATTGCTGAGTCAAACATATAGTATAACAATGTCCTCCAAAACTAATCTCAGTGTATACTCTCATGTGGATTTGATCATTTCCAAAGCTTCTAGAGGATCCCAAAAGAACAGGCATTTTGAATTCTGGTATTAGTTTTTTATCCATTATGAATTACGTTGTTGCTTTCTGTCCTAGTGGCTATGTGATCATTAAAAAAATAACTAGGAGGTAGGCTTATTGTCAGCAATAGCAAGATTTAAAATAACTTGGAATTACAGCTGCTGTTGTTATAAAAGAAAAGAAAGTTAGCATGCAAACTACCTAAGATTACCAATTACTACATGTATGAAAAGAAGGTAAGGTGAGTCTTCTTAGAGGAAATGCATTTCTGAGTCACACTTAGTTGCACCAAGGTTTTGTGTTCAGTTTAGGTCACTGCCTTCTTCCACACCATTATCTTATTCTTGCAAAAGGCAATGCCATACAAGAGGGGGGTACATAGTGTTCTTATTCATTGAGCCACTGAAAGTTTTCATTGAAAAAAATCTTCTCTAAGTGTACTTGATTCTGGCCATGGACTAGCATTACTCAAGTATCTACATTAAACTATCAATTATCAGATTTCACCACTGAAAGACACCAATTTATGTGGTCTAGATTGGACCCAAGATATTGGTCTGTGTAAAGCATCACAGGTGACTTCAATGAACACCCAAAAGTTCAAGGCATGTAATCAGTTGACCCAGGTAACATGCCATTGTTTCAGTTTCTTAACGTGTACTTAAATCTAATTTGCTTTTTCACTTGAGAACTATGAAAGTTGAGTTTTATATTATCTTTCAATGAAATGACTTGAGCATCTTTCATTTTATATTTTTTCTAAGCTTCATAGACTTTGATGAGGCATGTAATAGTGAGAAACCTGTTCATGCACTCCTCATATGGTCTCAAGCAGATGTTACTAGCCGTGACACAGTGGCTTCCTGGGAACAGGTTAGCATACTATATTTGAATGGAATAGTTGGGGGGAATTTAGGCATCAGATGACAGTCAACTTGCATTGGATTTGTCTAAGTTGCCATGAGTTAAGACCAGAAAATCATGAGCCTAAAATAGATTTTCAATATTGACAAGCCATTTGGGTTCTGGTTTTATGTGTTATCCTAGACTCATCACACCCTTAGTGGACAACACATCTCTGTAAATGAGTCTCAAATGTACTGTTTATACAGGAAGAACAACAAAATATGGGTCCCTGCAGAAAAGAGTTCAGCAATAGAACTGATTTCTGGGAAATCAGATATTCTTCTGTCATCTCCCAGGCAACTTTAGAAGAATTTCAATTTAATATAATCACAAACCAAAGCAAAGTGATCACTCACACGTACACCCTCCCCTTTCTTTTTTTCCAAAAACAAAACAAATAAAAATCTGAAGTTTAGTTTAAGAAAATACTACTAATAATAGGGCCTTTTTTGGAGGGAAGGAGGTGCTAGGATTGAAGCCAGTGTGCTGCCTATACAGCAAATGTGCTGTACCACACGTAATACACTTGACAAATTACAACAGAAGAAAAGGTGACTTCTTATGAGTATCTTTACCTCTGTTTTCATTGTTTCATACATGGACTGGAGCTGAATGCTTTTCAAGAATCTGATCTTTACTCACAAGCCCACACTAACTAGACCGAGGTACATCCTCCACTTGAGCACAGCCTCATGTGCTACTCAGCAGCCTATCTCAACAGGTACTGCTCTTCCCTGGTCACTAAGATGGAGACACCCAGGAGAGCTAGGAAAGCTGAGGACATCCTTATCTAAAGCCATGCCTCAGCATCTGCTCTTGATTCACATTGCTCTAATTCCAGAGTTTACCCTAGTGAACCCATCAGCCTATGGCTAGATTTCAGAAGCAGGACCAAAGCAACGATGCCTCCATGACCTGCCTGCCTCCTTGACAGCTCTTAGCATGGTCTTACAGGCACATCCGTTGCCTATGCCTCCTTATCCATTTCTACCACATTGGCCCCAGAATGTCGCTATCCTTAATTTCAGCTCCCTGAGATGCCAGGAGTCAGAATTCTAGGGAGTTAGAAAGTGAGTACTGTATTGCATTAGTCAGGTTCTCTGGATTACGCAAAGAAAAATTTGACTTTGGTATACCTTAGAGGTAAAAAGATTTCAGAGCAAGTATTCTGAGTGTTTTGCATACACAGTATCCAGGAAACAAAGTCACTGTGTATTCCTAAAGATCTGTTTGGAAGAAAATTTCAAGCAATGTTGTTAAGACTCTGCCATGCAAACCACTGACATGAAACCATATTTTTGCCTTTGCATCGGATTGCCCATAGACACCAGACAAAAGTAGCACAGAACAGTCTCATTTTAATCTCTCCACAAACCCAAGGTCCTACATAGCATATGTCAATTTACACTTGAATGTAATTTTCCAAGATCACCTGACTAGTTGGTATCAAAATATATTCAAAAGCAAATCTCTGTAGCCTAACTGTTACATTATCTTTGCATAGTTCTTTCATGACTGAGAAGAAAATGGATGGAGAGACATTCATTATGAATTGTAGTGTAGTTCTCTTTGCCCAGGAGAATTTGATGAGAGATATTGAAAATGCCAGAGTAAAATTTAGAAGAATTTGGGGGAAATTCAAGCCATCCTGGGAGGTGCTGTGAGATGTAGCAAAGCGTGGCCTTCAGGATTCTATAATCCCAAATTGAGTTCTGGCCTTTTGTCCTATCACTTGCATCTCTGTGCGACCTTCTTACATTTTTAAGAACAGAAATATAGAATCTTGAAAAAATTAAATGTTCGGACAAAAGTCAGTTTCTTTGTTGAGTGGATATAAAAATCTTAAGCAGAATAAAGGAAGTACACAATAATTGGAGGGGCCGGGGAGATAGCTCAGTAGAATAAGTGCTTGCCTGGCAAGTGCAAGGTCCTGAATTCAATCCCTGGGACCCCCCCCAAAAAAAAAAAGAAAAAGAAAAATTGAAAATTAGTAAATAGGCAATAAAAGTACTGAAAATAAGTTGGCAATAGGTGGAACCCCGTCAATAATACTAACAAAGCAAAGACCATTGTTGTGGGAAGACCATACAAGAGAGAAACCCAGCAGGCATGCTAGGGTTGGACCCTCAGCCCATCTTCTCCCTATCCACATGAGAAGGCGATGCTGTATAACTTAGAGACTATTTCAAGAAGCAAAGTCTAGCTGATGGAGGATTAGACAGTGTGATTATTCACCAAGGAGATGAGATTCCATGCTATGCCAGAGATAGAAATATCACCTTAACAAGCATGGACAGCCCCCAATGGACTATAAAATTCATTTGGTGGCTGCAATAATTCAAAAGAGCCAGGTGGTACATCAGTAACAAGGGAAGACATAAATTTTAATTCATGAGGCTCATCAGTGTCCTGGTCAGAAAGGGACAAACCCTTAACTCTGCAGCTCCATAATCCAATCTAATGGGATGAGAAAGCATGTTGAAGTGACATTCATGAGTACTAAAGAATGTTTTCTAAAAATTAGTTCATATGGGTATGTGCATGGGTATGCATATGCATATCTAATTGGTGGCTATATTTTGAAGGGGTAGTGCAGGTTGCAAACAATCTATAAATTTTTGAATTATATATAAGCTCACATTCTCATCCTCGAGGCAATTGTTTCTTTACTGAAACTTTGATAGCTTTATTATTGCCTTCAGGAAAAGTAGGCTGACCAGACTTTGTGGCCTGTGGGGAAAAGAAAACTAGCTTATGTAATATAAACATGACTCCAAAATGAAAACACATTTTCCTTTGCTAACACACTCTAAAAAGTAATTATCTTTCTTGAGAAGATACATAAAATGTGGCAGGAAGAATTCATGAATTTGCTAAGTACGCTCTGCAGTAGGCCTAGCCCATGCTGACTCACATATAACAGAGCTCCCTGTGCAAACACTGTGCACCTACACGCATACACCATGTGTCGCAGCGGCACACTGCTGGAAGGGAGCATCTGCTTGATAAAGTTACAAAGGATGCCTAAGTCCTATCTATTCTGCTTTTGTAAAAGCACAATTTATACCATCTTTACTCTTTCCTTACTCATTCCACCTAACACTCTATTTCTCTCTTCCTCATGTATATCATGGATATGGAAATAAAAGGCAGGGAAGTAAAATATATGCATATATATATATATATATATATATATATATATACACACACACACACACATACACAGAATACATTGTATTAGTGTAATATACACCATGTACATGCCTTCTCTATGCAGGTTTTCTACACAGACTATGCATGTGCATATGTGTTTGGATTTTATTCTTCTCTACCCCATTGCCCTCCCCTAGCCTAGCTGCTACCATCACTGCCCTGTACAACTCCTGGTACTGGATCATGCAGCTCTAGTATAACTCTTGCCTAATTGGTCCTTATGACTGTTTTGTTGTTGTTTTGTTTTGTTTCCATTTTTTAAAAATGGGAACCACTAAAATTTATGTTGCCCTTTGCTTCATCACAGTGTCATCTCTATATTCTTACCCCTTTCTCTATTTCCACTTACTCAACCCAGTTTATCCATGCTCTTGCAATCCCTGACAGCTCTTCCCTGTGCATTTGCTGTGGCTTCTTCACTCATTATCCTTCCCCTTCGTGTGATGCCTGCCCAGTGCCAGCAGGGGCTCCACTGCCTCCATTTCCAGATCATCAGAGCTTGGAAATGAGCCTGGCACTGAGGGGTGTGCAGCACCTCCTTCTTAGTAGCAAGTGAGCCCTTATCACCCTGAAGTAGGTCATAGTGCCTGGTATGATACAAGCAGTCATGATACGTTTGTTGAAATAACAAATGAACACATGTACATATTTAAAAAAAGATGCTTAAGAGTTTAGAGATCTGTGAGGAAGTCAAAGATAATCTTTGTGTCCCCAAATCACTATTATCTCTCTTGCCCTCATTCAAACTTATGTTTTTTGCTTTTGTTTTTATGTTTTGCTTTCTCTGGCACCAGCAATGCAATTTGAGACCTTGCACTTGAAGTCTATGTGAATTTCTATATTAAAAAAGACACAGTAGAGAAAACCAAGCCCCACCTGGCCTAGTTAACAACTCCCTCCTATCTGTAGCAGTTTTATTCCCCACACTTTGAGAAACTAACACGTACCAGGAATTAAATTGGCATGGTCTATGGATATGTGCAATCAATTAACACTCTGCCTACCATTTTGTTTTCTTTCTGTGCTTTTAAAATCACTGAATCTTTCTAATAAATGGGAAAAAATTGTTGAACTATTGGCTAAACATTGCAACAGAGGTAACAAGCTTTAAAAAAAAACAAAAGCAAACAAAAACTAAAAAAAGCAAATATTCAATAGACACCCCCCTTTCTGTCATTATATGTGTAGCGTCATAGAATATTTCTTATGAAAATCTAAGACAAAATCTTGAAAAAAATCTTTTAAAAATCATTTTCTAAAGCCAAAAGGTCATAATAGTTATCTTAAATGCATACTGTCATTGTTGGAGACTCTCAGAATCAATTAATTAGTACTTATATTTTTACTGCGATAGTTCTTCTGTTCACAATTTTCAAGGTTATACAGTATATTTAGTATATTTTATGAAAGTATAAATGTTGATAGAATAAATTTCTCAGGAAAAATAACTAAAAGATGCAACCAGCTCTAAACAATTTGCAATAGACTCCTATAAACACTTAATTTGTCCAGCAATATTCTAGGCACTGCAGATGTAGCAATGAGCATAAGGAACACATCTATTGTCTATCTATATATGTATCTTTATATCTATCTATCATCTAGCTATCTACACATACAGATGCAAGTACAAACACACATGTATACGTAACGAGCTTAGGAACATACACTCAAGTTAATCAGGGGGATGAACATGGACATACAAATGTTCTTAAAAGTTAAACACATAGTGACTTGAATGAATTGAAGCACTATATATCCAAATAAAGCATCGAAAGGAGATCGGGAGTAATGAATGGAAAATAACACCAATTTTAAAAGAAGTGGGGAAATCTTACTAAAAATATTAAATATGTTGCAAATTAGTAGAGAAAAGCCAGACAGTATAAGAAGAGACTAAGATAACACCATATTTGATTCCATTTGCATACTTTAAAATCATGTTTTCCATGCTGTGCTGCTAATGGTTGGATGATTCTGTTTTAAAAGATAAAATCTTTTGATAAAGGATGCAATGATCTACCCTAAAAATCTTAATTTGTATCCTAGAACTTTATCTTCTATTCTCAAAATCACTCCCTCCTCTTTGTTTATAGGTAATTCACATTCTTTATTTTGTTTCCATTGCTCCTTAAATTTATATAATGAAGAAATTAAAGCATTTAGATAGATTTTTCATGAAATTGGTTTGGTTGTTCTCTCAGTTACTTTACTCATTGCTGAGACAAAATACCTGACACTCAAAATTAAGGGAGGTAATTTTATTTAACTCCCAATGTGTAAAGGTTTCAGGCCATAATCAGCTGGCATAGCAGAGGGGCCCCAGCTTGTGGTGGAAGACAACAAAATCAACAAGTGCAAAAGGGGAGGAGTGAATCCCTTTTTCTCCCTTATACACATACTGCCTGCTCGAGGGCAGCTACAGCACTGGTACCCCTAACCTCCCACCAGGCAATGCACTAATCACAAATTCTTGGTTTGGCCAGCCTCTGAAAATTCTGCCCCTCCCCATGATGGCATTGGCTTTGTGGGGACATCCAGACACAAGCCATAACATTTGTGCAATAAAACAACAGATTTATTACATAATTAAGAGGAGATCATGACTTTTAGCATAATTTTAAGTGCTCAAATTGCAGTGGATGAAAAACAGATGGGAAGTCTGAACACTAGCTCTTTCCTCTCCTGAGCCTTAGTCAGGTCAGTGTGTACAGGAAAGTACATAGTAAATACCTAGGAAGTACGAGGAAATACATAGAATTCACGGCCAGCCATCAGCCTTGGGAAAGTAAGTCAGGTTTGGAAGTTTCTAGCCAAGACCCTTTCAAAACAATCAGCTTCATACTGAACAAGGCCACACCAATCCATTTGAAAAGTGAAGTTCTTAGATAGTAAAATCAGTAATCCTAATATGTCCACTTCATTGGGTTAGGAAAGCACATTTCTCTGTGGGTAATGGAGGTTTGGCCTTGGGAGGTGGATCTAGTCCTTCCTTTGTTCCTCTCTGGCACTGCTTCCCCATTTTCCTTCCTAGCCATCATCAGCTAAGTAGCTTTGCTCTTTCACGTCTTCATGTTCTGAAGTGAGCTAAGCACTTGCTAACCATATACTGAACTTCCCCAAATAATTTTAGTCAAACTAAATCCCTCCTTACCTAAGTTGTGTGTGTCAGATATTGTGCCTCAGTAGTAAAAACATTGGGTAATGCCAGGGTTACAAAATTCCCCCAGATTCACATGAGTTGGAAGAGAATGTAGGTGACTTTTCTATATTCAGTTCCTATAACAACTTGGTACATAAAAGATATAAATTAATGTTTTTTGAATGAATAAAATCCAGACAATTGACGGGCTTGATAAAGAAAATAAAATAAGGTGACTACCTACTATCTTCATAGAACTAGAAGTTCATTATACTTGGTGGTGGGTTTATTGGTTTATACAATTATTTAAGCTCTTCAAAAAAGATCCTTTTGAATGGTGATTTGAACATCCTTAATGTTTCATTTGTACATAAAGTTCAAAGCTTGTTTATTTTCAAATTGGATTTGAGTTTCATTTCATACTATGCTACCAAATTCAAGCCATCCAAACTTCCTTTCAATTAAGTGAATGGAGCAATGACTTACAGGAACTATAAATGTATTAAAAATGTCACAATTGCTTTATTTATGGAGCAACATAAAAATGTAATTCAGGTACTTTAAAAAAGCTTGACAGCCTAAGTAGAGAAGATGAGCCAGAGGGGATTAGTTGGTGTTCTAAAACTTAGCTCTGCAGTATCTCTAGCTGCAGCTCCAAATCCAGCCTGGGTCAAGACAACCTGCCATTCTCTAGAGACACAACACTGCCTCGCTCACACCTCTCTGTGTGTGTGCGCTTCTTCCTATTGCTGGAGGACTCTGTGTATTTCAAAAAGAAAAGAAAGAAACTCATAAAATTTTCTTGTAAATGATAATTCTGTCCCTATTAAGCTTAGCCAAATTCAGACAACTCCTTGATATATAACTGTCAGATTTGGATAATGCCCTTGGGTTGTTAGTCATCTTATAAAAATCAAATTCACACAACGGTTCAGAACTGCCTTTGGTCAGAAAGTCACCCCAGGCCACTCTGCCTTCACCCAATACCCTATAATGAAACGAGCCTCATTACTATTCAAAGGCTTTGCATGAATAACACTCTGTTGCTTAAAATTACTGAAAAGATGCCTTTGAGTTTTCCAGGGTATTGGGGTAGTGACCCAGTAATACTATCACCTGTATGCCACAAACTTCTTTTTTTAAAGCATCCACAATTGACAATTCAAATGGAAGGAAGGAGACATTGGCATAACTTGGAGAATTTGTGATTGATAAGGCAATATCTTGTCACTTGAAGACTCCTGCATGACAAGTATTTATGATATAAGGAGGTTTCTAGCCATACTAAAATAGAGTTTAGTCTGCTAAAGGAGTTTCTAGATTCCTAACATCATTCATTTCGGGGTGAGATTAATGGTGATATTTCAAACACTACCTTATTATATTGTGAATACATTTATGAAGTAGGAAAAGAGAAGACATTTGGCTCTTTGTAGACTAATACACATATCCCTACACACTGATATATACACATTTGCACAAACACATACTTAGAAAAGTCACATGAAAATAGGAAGAGGGGTCCATGAGTAGGTGCAGGGAGGGTCATTCAGTCTTTAGAAAATAGAAGCAGAAAAATTAAGCAGTTGTGGGACTGACTCACAATGGTCTGTCATCTAAAGCGATGGAGGTGTGCTTCAAACACACACAAACAAAACTGCAATGAGGTGCCAAACAAGACCACAGGGGAGGGATAGAGAATCTTAAAAGTAGCGAGTATCTTTTATTTACACTTTTGTGAATTTAGTAACACATCACAATTTTGTTCTGAAAAAAGGGGGAAGGAAAAAATATATATGTATGTATATATGTATAACAAGAGTTAGGATAGATATATAACTACTTTCAGTTCACTGAGAATAAAAATTTGTACTAATATTGTTTAGACAAGATGGCATGGCTGCATCTTGTCCTCTGAATAACTACTATGAAGACAATAATATGCAATGTATTAATTATTGTAAACATCCAACGAACCTGTTTTGAAACTGTATCATCACTTTTTACTTTTTTTCTCATTAAAATGAATAAAAAATATTTTAAAAAGTAGACAGGGGGCCAGGGAGATAGCTCAATGGAATAAGCGCTTGCCTGGCAAGCGCAGGGACCAGAGTTCAATCCTCGGTTCTGCAAAAATAAATAAATAAATAAATAAATAAATAAATAAATAAATAAATAAAATAAAATAAAAAGTAGACAGTATAAATAGGAAAATTGAATTTCAGGCCATAAGTGTACTTGGAATCAATCTGCTAGTTTTCCTTTCAGCTTCTTGAAGGAATAACAAAGTAAGGCAGTCTAGAAAATTACAATCACCTAAAATCAATGATTTTCATCTCTACCCTCAAGTACTCCAACTGATTTCTAAGAGTACTTTTCAAGAGCAGACTGAGTGCTGCTCACCGTGCCTTGAAGGCTGATATAGCAGGCAGAAAGAGGGCCTTTGACTTCTTCAGGCCTGTTTTAGGAAGGGGGCTGCAGCCTCTCTCTGCTTTCCTAAGATATCATTATTCATGAAATCAATACAAGCATTACGGTTTAGACTTAAATCCCCACCATCGCATGTATTAGGAAAGTGGCTAGATCCTGGGGCACTGTATCTGCCAGTAGGTTGATCATTGATGTGCTAGGAGCAGAATGTGCTGCTAGAGGTAAAGTCTCGGTGGGAGATGCAGGCCACAGGAAGGGGTTTTCTGTCCTTTTCTGCCACTCTCTATGTGTCTCTCTCTGTGTCTCCGTCTCTCTCCCTCCTTCATCCTCTGCCTCCCTGTCTGTCTGTCTCCCTCCCTCCTCCTGACAATGAGATGAACAGCTTGTCTCTGCCAGGCCCGTCCATTTGCTGTGCTGTTTCTTCCTTAAAGTCCTTAAATAAGTGAAAGTGTGAGCCAAACTAAGTCCTGTTATCTTGAAGTGGTAGGTCCGGGGTATGTTATCCAAGCAGTGGAAAGTGACTGATACACTAAGGTTCATATTCAGAGGAAACTTTTCAGAAAAGGTACAAGGGCAAGATGAGCTCCAGGTCGTATGGTGGGAGGCCTTGACCTAGGGGTGGTCTGGCATGAGGCTGTGTAAGTGCGGGTGTGTCCCACGCTCTGTGGATATGTGCATCCAGACTCTGAACTTGGCTGGAACCCACAGGTGTCTTTGGATTTGAATTTAAAAATCATATTCAGCATCAGCTCTCTTGTCCATGTTAAATGGCTTTCCATTTTTCTTCTAGTACAGTCGGCCTTGTCTGTACTTATGCAAGAAATGGCTTGATCCAGGTGTAGTAGACAGATTAGCGCCCCATCAGAGATATCTATGTACTAATCCTTGGAAAAAGTGAGTATGTTACTTGACATGACAACAGGCTTTTTCAGGTGTGATTAATTAAAGGATGAAGGCGGATTATTCTAATTTATCTTGAATTACATTAGCAGGCCTAATGTAACCACAAGAGTCCTTAACCAATGAAAGAGGGAGGTGGAGAGTGACAACAGGAACAGAGGCCACAGTGACGTAGTGCTTTGGGCCAATGAGAATCAGATGCTACAAGTTAGTCAGGAAAACAGATTTTCTGCTGGAGCATTCAGGAGAGGCAGACTTCTGCTGACCAATTCTAGACTTGTGACCTAGAATACAGATTATGAATTTATATTATTTGAACATAGGTTATAAATTCATTATTTGTGGTGATTTGTTACAGCAAGAATAGGAAATTATCCTGTGTGAACCTTTACTTGAGTATTCGTTCATAGAAGTACATTTTTTTTTGTTTATAAAGAGAGAAAAGAAAACAGTAATAGTTTCAACACAAGATGATGGGAAAGAAACAATGGTTATTATATTGTATATTATTATCTGCAAAGTAGTTGCTCAGATTACCGAATATAGATGTGCAAAACTGATTAAAGAATATAAACACTATTTCTTTTAATCAACTAATAGAAATTGATAGCACAGTTATGTTAGCTATCTTATGTATATATACATATTTTTTTCCTTTTTTCCCTTCTTGTTTTCTGTTTTTCCCATCCCAGTTGAATTTTCCTTTTGAACAGTTTCTTTCCCTTTCACTATCTTTATTGTACCTTTGGATATTATTTACTCATTCAGTTTCTTACACTAGGGAGATGATATATTTGCACATGCAAATTTGGTTTATTTCATTTATGAGTGTGGTCTCTAGTCGTATCCATTTACTGATAAAAAGCCTTGAGTTTATCTTTCTTTATACTTCAAGCAATCAACAACTGAGATCTCATCTTTCAAAAAACTTTTTGCACATCAACAGAAACCACCAGCATGGTGAATGGAAAACCTATGATTTGTAAAAAAAAAAAAAAAAAAAAATTATCTCACTGTCCCTCAGACAAAGAACTTCTGTCTAGATCACATAGGAATTTTTTTTTTTTAAAAAATCAGATCCCCAAAATTCAAAGACCTCATCCAAAAGAAGAGTATGATATTTTAATTTTTCATTTTTCTGCATTTTGAGTTCATTTGCTCTTTCACGCATCTTGTGAAGAGCACCGGCTGTGTTCTGCTTTCTCTTTGGTATGCTATCTAGAACTTGTTTGTAAGGAGCTAATGACTGAATAGAAGTGAATACATATTGTAGTAATCAGAATACTCTGCTGCCCAGTCTACAAGATTGGACCCCGTGTAATGAAAGGCTAACCACACTTAGGCAGACAATTGTAAAACATATCTTCAAAGAACATTCGAAAGTTTTGTGGTTGTCAGGTGGAAAAAAAAAGAAGAACAAGTATTATCAAAGCAGGGAAATAATATTACAGCCCAGATGCTCAGCTAGCTTGATTTTGCATGTGATCATCCATATGAATATCCATGCAGATAGCAACAAAACTAGAGGTCTACATGTAGAGATAAGCTCAGGATTTCATCCTGTGAGTGACTGAGAAAATTAATAGTGATGTTTTAAGAAGCTGACTACAAAGAAGGTATGAGCTGGAGGCTGAGTTCAAAAGCTAAAAGGATATTGCGGTTGTTTGGGCCAGGAGTAATATGAGCCAATCCTTAACAGTGGCATAAGAGATGGAAGAACTGAAGGAATATGAGGACTCCAGAGTCAGCCTCTGACTGATGATTGATTGGCTATAATGGGAAGAGAAAGAAGGAGTTGGGATGACTCTGGGACTGAAACTTGCATGGCCTGTGAGCTTGGTGAGCATAGACAGTTCCTTAATGCATATGTGGAAAACTTCACTCTACATGATTGAGAGTCCAACTATTTCAAGAAATAATGCACCTTATGTAGAGAGAAAGGACTATACTTTCTATATCTTCAGCATTTCCCTCCACTATAATAATGCTGGGCAGAGGATAAATTTTGGCTGAATTGAAAAGAATATTGTTCTCAGCATGTGCATGATGTGTATTTTGATTCCAATTTTGATGTGGTGCTTATGGTTTAAAATTACCCTAAAGGTCAATCAACATAGCTCTAGGTAAAGGCATATCTCTTAGAAATGGATTAAAGAGTGGCTTATGTTAGGATTTTTCTTCTAGCATGATGTATTACCTTCAATAATAGAGAAAAAATCTCCTTGTATTCTGTTTCTTTGATTTTAGGCCTAACAGCTAAATAGGCTGGGATTTTAATATCTTTATAAATAATCTAAGAAATAGAACACATATTTCTGAGTACCTACTATGTTCATAGAGTTTCTGTTGCAGAAGTGGAGACTTTTTAAAAATTCTATTAAAGGCCAGGCCATGGCCAAGCGGTGCTGGCTTACTACATCAGAAGGCCTGGGTTTGGTCCCAAGCACCATCACACACACACACACACACACACACACACACACACACACACAATTAAAATTCTAGAGTTGATCAAAACTTCTGCTGTTGAATTAATGGTACAAAGTGTTTAAAAATAATAAATGATGGATGCCACAGCTAATTTAGTCACAGTGGTAGACATGACAGAATGAAAGAAATTTAATAACCCCCTAAGTTGAATCTATTTAGTCAAAACAATTTTTTTTTCATTTTGACTTGAATCATATACTAATTTGCCAGTTAGTTCATATACATTATTTTGGCTCTGAAGTCAGCCATCGAGGGAAACACATACAGAATGTTTTTGATCCCAACAGTGAATGAAGATCTTCAACAAGAAGCCCTGACCCTGAATATGGCCAGAGATTCTGGGAAGAACTTCACACCACTACAGCACCCTCAGGGACCAAAGGAAGTGGAGTCCTAATTGTTTGGTGCCATGTACCAATATATGGTATAAACTAGTACTATCCTTGAGAGGAACAGTTGCTGAGTATTTTCTGGATGTTTACATGGTGTTTTCTTGGCACAAGGCGATAAGGAATAGTAGGTCAGATCGTAGAAGTTCATTATTAACCCATCGTATCTGGCAAAGAAAATAGTGATTTTCCTGATGAAGAATATGGCAGCAAATATCATTTCCAAGGTTTAATCTTGTAGCCTAGGTCAGTAATCACTTTCCTATTCCCTGAGCATGCAGATTCAGAGGAAATGATTTCTCATTTTGATAAAACAAAAGAGATTTTAGCATGTTTAAAAACTTGAGACATATTATCTTGGCATGTGTTACTCTTAAACATGAAGAAATGAAGAAACATTAATGTCATTTCTGCGTTGCAAAAGTAGAATTATATATTAAACCACAGAACATCTAGCTGCATGCATAGCCAGTGCCCGCAGAGATAGCCAGCCTGACATCCCAAGTGTGTTTTGCTAGCTAAACACAGATCTCTCCTGCGGCACTAGACAATTTATCATAAGCAGGCAGCTTGCTTCACCAACCAAAAAGTCAGATCAGAATCCTTAGAAAGGATGTGCTGAAGAAAAACGGCAGGTTGAGGTGTAGAGACCAGGTACAGGAGAAGTAGATAGATAAAAAGAAGAGAAACCAATTCCCTTCGGCAGTGCTTGTGAATCACCTAGGATGTTGCCAAACATAGATAATGATTCAGTAGATCTGAGCTAGAATTGGAGAGTATGCATTTCTAACAAGCTCCCAGGGATGCTGTTTATCTCATAAAATAAGGGTACGAAAGAGGACTAACACTGCCCAAGAGGAGCACTTTCCTGTGTTTAAGAAAACTCTAGCCACCAAAATGATCTCCGTGTGGCATTTGTGTTCCAGTTTTCCTTTATATGCCATTTTATGTGAGGTAGTTTTGTTTTTCTCTAATGTCATTTAATTTGGTGTGATGTCAGCTCTATATTATCTCTGTTTTGTTTCATAAGAATCTGGTTTTTATCAATGACTAGGCTGTGCCCGGAGAGTGTTCTTTCTTTTAACTTCCCAGACAGAATATTGAACAGGTATTTTTTGGTCAGCTTTGTGGGGGACTGGAGACAAGGTTTTACTATGTAGCTCAGGTTGGACTCAAATGCACTAGGTAGCCCAGGCTGTCCTCAAACTTTTAAGATGTCCCTTCTTTAGCCCCTGTAGCGCTGGGATTACAAGTGCACTCCACCATGCCTGGCTTGTCAACTTCTATTTTAAAAGATGCATTGCATGAGGAGCTGCAACACAATTTCCTACTTAGCTTCAGAACAGAATGGATAGTGACAGAATTTTGGAGAATTCAGATTAGTGAGAAAGATGGAGGGGAAGAAAAGGAGGAGATAGAGGAGGAAGAGGAAGAAGAAGAGGAGGAAGACAATGAAGAGGAGGAGGAGGAGAAAACTAATTGGCAGGTTGTTAGTCTAAGAGACTAACAAGTTTTATTTATTTATTTATTTATTTATTTATTTATTTATTTATTTTTGTATTTTAGGGAAGGACCTACAGGGTGTTCAGGGTCTCACTACTAGATCGGACTCATAGTGATCTGCCTGTGTACAGTTTTCCAAGTGCTAGGATTACAGGCATGCACCACCATGCCCAGTTTCAATTTCTGTCTCAGCACACCCCAGGGGCTAGGCCTGCATGGCAGGCCCAAGGATCAAACCCCTGGCCCCTGCGCCTGCTTGCAGGCACTTTAATCTGCTAGCTATTTGGCCGGCCCTTTAAAAACAAATTTTAAATGTTTGAAAAACACCCTTCATGTTTCAGTTCTCTCATATGAAAGACTAGATAGAACCTGAAGATCTTGTGTCAGTGGGGGTTTGAAATCTGTCTGTGCTAGTGTCTAAATATTTCTTCAGCTGAGGAAGAAACATGTCTGGTAAATCTTATTCATAAGATCCAGGTTCTCTTGCCAACAAGAAGGCAGGGGAAAAATAAGGAACAGGTAGGGAAGGAGGATGAAGTTCAATGCCCGCTTCCCTCTTTGAGGCCCCTCTTGCTACTAGAAGAGACATCCAAGCAAGCTCTTTTCCTTTAGATAATCTCTAGTAGAAAAATACAGAACTTTAAAAATGAAAAGTAAAGGAATTAAAAATATATTACACTACGTTAATGTCTATAGTAGCATCACACGATGACCTTCATCATGTCCAGAATTGTAAAGTGATATTCTTTAATTTTCTTTATCTTTTGTTAGTACAAGTTTACATTCCTTGCTTGGAGTCAGTACATGAATGTAACACTTTTAAAATGCTTTTGTCTAAATCTTCTTTTCTCTTGCACAAAGTATCGTTATGGCTGACAAGGCTGGTCCATCCTTGCAAACTAGAGTTGCACCATGCACCCCGAGGCGGCCTATGGTGCTGTCATTCCCTGTGGCCAGGGCACATGGGCAGAAGAGGTTTGGCCACTGTTGGCCTCATTATCGCATGTGTGAGGTGGATTCCTACCAGTCAGAACTACTTCTCATGCAGGAACTAAGATGGCAAAGTCTATGGATGACAAGTACAAGATTGTCACCCTTCTCATTGCAAATGGGACATCTCCATCTTTTTAGGCAAAAAGGAAACTATCAAACTAGCTAAAAATGGTTAAGTTTTAAAAATCAACTGATCAAAAAACATTTGTTAAGTATGTGAGACTCCGATCATTAGGGATTTAAAGAGAAATAAGATAAATGTCAAACAGAATCCTTTTGCATCTAAGCAACAATGCCATGAGGCTGAATAAACTCATGCATATGACATGATTTACAGTGTAATTTTAGGATAACCCTAGACAGTATATAATTAAATATTAAATTACAGAGTCAGTAATAAGGGCTACCACAAATCAAAGAAAAATGGATCAATATAAGTCTAAATGGAAAGGCAGTGCAATTATGAACAAAGGCCATATTATTAAGAATCACAGTACCAAGTATTGCCACATTACATGGGACCAGGACTTGGCATTTTTGCCTGTGAGGTGAGAAATCCAGTAATATACACCTCCAGGCTTGTGCAAAGAGTCAAATTAAAGGTGGAAATGAAAAACAATAGTCCTGCAAAGTGATACATGATGTCTATTTTATTATTAGTATTATTGGTAGTTAGCCACATTTTAATGGAACAAGAGGGATTTATACTGTACTTAAAAGAAATATCAGGGGCTGGAGAGATGGCTCAGTGTTCTAAAGCACCTACTTAGAACAAGCTTAGCAAAAGCATCAGGGACCGCGGTTCAATCCCCCAGCACCACATGCCAGCCAGC
>NW_004524629.1:9687042-9712455 GCF_000260255.1 Octodon degus
TCTAAGAAGGAGAGATCTAAAACTGTATTTTGTGAATTACACTTTGAAAGAAAAATATAGTACTGGATCTTATGTACATGTGATGATGCCAAGCCTCTGCACAGGGCAGCAGCAGTCTCCGCCCTTTGCTGTCTTCCCACTCGGTATCAGGCATTTGCATCACATATGCCTGGTACTTAGTCTTCCCCAAGCTGACAGGAGGCAAAACAAAATAAAACAAGGCAGAGGAAAAGAAAACAGAGAGGAAAAAAATGATTGCCTGACTCTTAGTTCTTTGATAGGAAGGAAAACAGAAGAGGGACACTGGGGCAAAAGATTAGGAAACATATTAAATCTTCACCTCGCCTCGGGTAGGGTGCTTCTGCACATTGCTAAGCTGCCAGAGAATCAACTGTACCCCGTGGCCACAGCAAGGTGGCCTGAATAATAAGGGTACTATTAGGGAATGGCGATTATGTAGATGGAAACAGTACAAAGCCAACGGAAGGAATGAAAACATAATGCAGAAAGGAAGAATAAAACAAAGGAGCTGCAGGATTCAAAGAAATAAAATTTAGAGAGGATAAAAGACAACAAATCATTTGTAGAATTAATACATTTGCTTAAGGTCTGCACACTGTTTCAGGTTTCAAATACTTCAGATCTTTCCAAGGATCTGAGTTCCTTATATAACTCAAAAGGCTGAACTGTGAAGCAAGAATAATAACATCTACGATTTGTTAAATTCCCATTTGCTAGATATTAAATCTTCAATGATTATTTATTGTTGTCTTCTATAAGATGTGGACTTTTAGGAAGGACGGAATCTCTGAAATTACCTGTCTCAGCCTCTCAATGAAAACTTATATCTTTAGTCTGAAAGAACTTGAAAATTGATTTCTACCAGTACAGCATAACAATGGAAATGGTAATACTACATTATTCCGGAATATTTATCCTAGATCAGTAAGCAGTGAGCTGAGGAAATATAAGTATATTGAAGGGAAAACAAAGGACCAAGAAAGGAAATCCAAGGAATAGAAAGCACATTAATAGCATTCAGAAAACAGAGAAGAGAAGCTAACTTCAGACACTCTTTTCTTTTTCTTTTCTCTATTCAGGGACTTACCTTGGAGGAGCTGTCAATTACAAGGCAAGTATAGAAAGAATTTTAAATTAATAGTAATTATAAACTACACAATTGGTAGAATCTTACTGTTGTGATGTTGAAATATCTGTGGTGTTTTATTGTAGAGCAGGACAGTCTGATGTGTGATAGTAAGACTAATTTAGGGCTGGCGAGATAGCTCAGTGGTCTAAAGCACCTGCTTAGGCAAGCTTAGGCAAGCACAGAGACCATGGTTTGGTCCCTGGTACTATATGCCATGGGCTCAGCCAGCCACAACAAAAAAAGACTAATTTAAACATGTATGCATATCTTGAGGATCCAACTTTTTGAGGTATCAGTGCTATGGCTCATCTAGTTCAACCCCTTCTATTTCATGGGTGAGGAAACCTAGATCCTGAGAGAAAAGGTGATTTGTTCAACCTGTGTCCCTCAGCCAGTGAGTGGCAAGGCTAGAAGAGATGCGAGAGGACATGGCCGAGTGTTCTCATTACTCCTTATTTTACGCAAGCATCACCATCTCCAGAACCCCTACATGGGAAGGAAGAAAGTGTACTTTGGGCTGAAATAAAACCACATGCAGCACTTCTGGAGCCATATGACAATGTTTAGCGTGATATGCCACATCTTATGACGCAGTGGCAGAACACTGACAAGGCATGGATAACACAAGGCTGTCCTTATTTCATGTGACTTTTAGCAATTATTAATTTTTTGCATTATTACATTGCATGTTGTAAGAATTAATAAAATAACATGTACAAGTGTCCTAGTGGGGTGCTGGTCCTCATCTTCCCCCCAGTTACTGAGAGACAAAGATTCTTTTGGGAAAAGAAAATAAGCAATTCTCTTGTCTGTCTTCCAGGCTGTCCTCAAGATTTTTCCACCACAGTCAAAAGATGTCTAAACTTTATTCTGCTATACAAGGATGACGTTCAAAAAAGATGTAAAGAGACTGTAATTAATCACCACTCCTAGGATACAGGTACTTAGAGAAATGGGAATCTGAACTTTGCATGTAACTTCTATGTGAACAAGCAAAGACAGGGCTAGCCAAATAGTTCAGCAGATTAAAGTGCTTGAGGATTGAATTCCTGGCCTCTATGTCTGCCTAAGCAGGTGCTTTAATCCACTGAGCTATCTGGCCTGCCCCTTGCACAAAGTCCTATTCTTAAAATTTGTGTTTCTCAAAGGCTACACTGAAACTTGAGAGCTAGGTGTCTCCTGATCTTAAGACTTAATTTGGGGGGAAAAAGTAAGTATCGTAAGAAATTAAATGTGAAAATTATTGATCATGCTCTTCATGTCAGAAATCACTGAAGATATTAATTTAAGCCTTGGTATTGCCCCACTATCTGCATGGTAGTATGTGTGTTGGGTGTCTTTCCATTAGCACTAAGAACGAAGTCCAGCACATAGAAAGGATTTCACAACATAAGTACTTGCCCAATGATCAGTTTCCAAATTGGATAGCATTGTCTTCATTGTGACTATAAGGAAACTGAGGTTCAGGAGGATTAAACTTCCTGTAGTATTAAAGTTAAAACTAGATAGAGCCAAAATATAAAGAGCTATCTAACTTCACTACCTGGGCTATTTTCTTGTCTATCTTGCCTTGGCGAAACAAGCAATGAACTAAACACAGTCTGTGAAGTCACATGGCTGAGAGGCCCCAGGATGAAGTGTTCTGTAGCAATGAAAGCTATATCAGTTTGATTTCCCTGTGTTCATACATTACTCTCATCCTTTCCCATTGCCCAACCGAATGAGAAATATTAAAGATACATCTTTCAGCTTGAGAATATAAAGACCAATGCCAAAACCATGTCCTGAGATTTCTAGCCATTAAGCGAAGCATCACTTCTTGGCTGAAAATCCTGGATTTCAGTTCTTGCAAATAGACCAGTAGCATGACTATTGTCCAGTCAGGTAGCACTCCTGCTCCTCAATTTCTTCACTATAAACAGAGGACCTTGGAAGCTATGTGGCAGCAACCTCATGCCATCTCTCATGCTCCAAAATTCTTCCTCCTTCAACAACATCCAGGTAGGTAACATCTTAAGAATTGAGAAAAAATTATCAATTTTACCTTGTTTTTCTCTCTCCTCAAAAAAAAATCTTATCACACTTTTATAATTTATAACTTATTTACAGTGACCTATTTATATGCAGGGTTCAGTTAAAAGCACCAAAAATTAGGGGAAAAAATGTGATTTGCCTTTGTCTTAGTAAATAAACACATCTTTCTAAATCTTTACTCTTTGCTTATTTTCATAATTGTTATTTTTAATTACTATACTTTTAGATTTTTGTTTCCTGTTTATTTATTTTTATATTTATTACAGTGTCTAAAGGGTTTCACTACACAAATCAGACTTGTAGTGATCCTCCTTTTTCAGCATCCCAAGCACTGGGATTATAGTTGTGCTCTACCACACCAAGTCTCATTATTCTTTGTTTCTAATGTCCACATTTTTAACTCAAAATTTAAGTTTTTGGACAAGGATGTACATTTAAACTGTATGTATACCAAAGAATGAGTTTTACAAAGAATTTTAACCTTTAATTGATTTTCTGAGCACATAATTATGAGTTTTGACCATGGTCTACAAGGAGGAGGCAGATGACATCAGTAAGTCAAGGGGTAGGAATATAGAGATCACTAGAGAGTGATCCAGAAGAACATGTGGCTGGAGGCCCCTGTGCTGAAAGAATAGTAGGGATGGTAGAGACTGACGAATAAAGAACTTGCCCAAAGGGGAAAGACTCAACTTGGGTGATCCAAGTTTCGCCATGTTGAATTATATGTACATCTTACTATGCTTGAAAGAAAAGACAAACATCTGAATCTTATATTAAATTTATCAGTTTTCAAATGTTTTCTTATTTGCTAAAAATGAAAACTATATGCACTAGATAAAATATCTGCTGGTTGAATGCACCTTAGGGATTACTGATGTGAGAGGTCTTTTAGAAAGATCTGAATTTGAGAAGAGTATTTCTTTCTTGTGCAAGCAGAATGTCTCTCTGCATGTGTATGTTTCTAGGCAATAATTAGCTACTAGATATTAGCACAACAAACAAAACACCAGAAGTGTATTAATAAATTAACTATGACCTTATGTAAACTGAAAAAGGAGTTCTTCTAATAACTTTAGATTGTTCTGATAGACCAAAATTACCAAAGTTCATCCTGAGCTGTCCTTCCAGGAAGATTTCCAATGATTTCAAGTGATTTCATTTCTTTCAGAATGAAGACTTGAAGAGGTGTCCTGTTGGGGTTGGAAGGTGGTAAGACAAATACCAGCATGGAAAGGATGCAATGTCCGAACATGAGGGTGAAAAGATTCAACAAAGAATAAAGACTTCCTCTAAAGGTGGAGCCATTGCGGAACAGGAGCTAATGATATGAACCCACAGATCATGTCCAAGCTGATTCTACCCTCTTAGCAATTCTCTTAAATTGTAAGTTCTTTAGAGTATAGATAAAAACTTTCTACATGTTTCTAACTTTAAAATTGTTCTCCAAATGGTATAACACAGATGGGAATAATTTCTTTGAGTTTTGGTCTCACAAGTGAAAACTGAAAAACAACCTGTGTTGCATTTGCATTCTCCTCCTTTGTGGAGGCTGGGTGGGAAGAGGTCCTCAGTGTTACAGGAAGGGACCTGCTACTCATAATCTCTCTGGACCTGAAATCAAGGTGCATGGGACAAGAGCAAAGCAAATACTGACTGGGAACAGAATACATGAAGGAGAATTAGGTCAGAGGACAAGACAAGTTATCAGAAAAATGATGGTGACCATACACATGGGTTGGAACCATGCAGTGGGATAGCAGAGTTCCAGATGGCATTAAGAGTAATTTTATGTTTCTTATATCTGCAAAGATATTCTGAGTATGATTTTTTTATATTTTGTACCTGGGGATCAAACCCACGATCTCATGCTTGCCATGAAGGTGCTTAGGCCACTGAGCTATCTCCCTGGCTCCTAAATATGAAATTTAATATGAAAGGAAATCTTAAATACAAGTATTAGTTTTCATGCAATGCAATATTTTTATCAGTGTTTATTCAAAAATTTATTAGCAAAACTGACCTGTTTATAGAGTTGAATCTTTTCTATAGGAGTAAAAGAAAATGTATGAAGACATGATTATCTTTCTTTGCTACAATATGGAAAACAATAGCAAGCTATAGTGCTTTTCTCTGCAGTACTTCCCTCACTGTCATCTCTTAATTTTACCCCTTTGCACAATCCCAGCTACGCTGTGAGCTGAAAGGGCATGAGTAACTACTCCATTCATGGACTGAGAAGGGTCTGTCCAACATCATGTAGCTGGAGAAACTAAACCTCAGACTTCTTTCATATGGATCCACTTAGGGAGCTTTGTTAATTTTGCCTACAACATGGGACCTAACTTGCCTATCTTCAAATGGGCATTTTCAGATAATGATATCAGAGAAAATACATGGATTCGTACTTCAGCATGGCTCTCTGACTAGTCCTATAGGTAAGATTTACCATCAGTATCAGTAGAGATAGCACACAGAGCAGTACAGATTTAGAAATGTTCTTGGGGTTCTAAGAACAGAGGGCATATGTACTTATTTTCCCTGGCAGCTCTAATGCTAGAAAACACACATAGATTGTAGAAACTCTCTCCCTTGCTTCTCCTCACAATACAAAATAACAGATGGGCTATCTCAAGTAAAAATGTCAGCACTTTATTGACTGAGCTTCTGCTCTGTTCCATAATAGCAATCTGTGAATTATGATTTCTTCTTTCAGGGACTGCAGGGATATGATTATTATTCAGGAAAACCCAATTTGTTTTTTTTTTCCTTCTATTTCAAATGTTACTCCATTTTAAAGTTACTTGTAGTTTTCTTATTCTGCAGTGCAGTCCCATATAAGAAATATTTTCCTTCTGACTCATAATTCAATGCTCAGGCTATTAGACCATACCACCTGCTAGAGGGTGGCATGCATCTCGTTAAAGAGAGCTGCCATTATTAATGATCAAACACAGTTCAATGAGTACAGTCAAACTTTAAACATAGCACAAAGCAAAATGTGAAAGATAAATTAGGCCTGCAATGAAACTCAACTTCCATAAAGCATCTGGCTAAAATATCTATATTCTGTTTCAGTCTAATGCAGTAGAAAATACTGGGTTCTGAGAATTAACTATGGGCAGCCTATTCAACAAATATTTACAGATTAATCTCTCTTTCATTCTGCAAGAAAACTGAAGCCTACATCTTGAAACATAACATAAAAAACCTTTAGTGGAAATGGTACCTAAATATAAATTTATGAAATTTATCTGTTTAGAAGGGCTCCCTTCGTGAATTATGTATTATGTGCATTAGCAGAATAGGAGAGATGTGTTAAATACATTAAACTCTTTCCTCCAAATTTCCCTTCTACTTTCACATTGAGTAAAATAGCTAAAACCATTTTTCAAGATAATTTTGTCCACAGTTTACCATTCTTTCCCCAAATGTGTGAAAGTGTCTGATTTATAGCTTTACACTATGTTTTCTTATTAAATAATGTCATTTTCTGCCTCCCTCATCCAAATAGCATCTGCTTGCTAGTAACAAAACTGGAAACACATCTTTTAATTAAATGCTTATTTTATTTCCCCAGGGACCATGAATTATAGAATTCCTTCGTCAAGATTGACTGCTTCCATTCCCTTTATCTCCAGCCCCACTATACATTCTCCATGTCCTCTGAAGTCACAACCATCCCATCTGGCTGGGAAGTGGTGGATACGGCTCCTTAATCAACTGTATACTCCATTCTTGGCACCTCCAAACTGAAAAGATATCAACAAATTGGATGGAATTCAGAGAACCACAAGAAAAATGATTAAAGAGATGGAGGCAGTGACTTATGAAGAAAGAGGAAAAGGACTAAATCTGTATGTCTAGCTTGGCAAAACAACCACTGAGGTGGCGTGGGATAATGGTCTGCAGACCATTGAAGAATGTAAACACCAGGAGAAGACAGGGAACTTTTTCTATGGCCTGGATTATAAACAGAGCCAGAGGACAGAAATGAAGAAAGGGGAAAGAAAGGGGAGGAGTTCTCATTCATGATAGATTCTGATACACAGAGGAACGAAAAGATAAAGAGTTGCACCTGATGTTTTCAGGTTACAAAATGGCCAGTGAGCAACCAACAAATGCGCACCTACAGCATCCACACGTACATAATTTTCATATCCTTTTTCAGTTCCTGCATGCTTTATCTCATCAAATTACCAAACTAACATTGTGCCATTACAGTTCATTTTAAATGACAAAATTTAAGCAAGCCAATGGTGGTAAACAATAAAAATGTCTCTAACCTTAAGTTTAGAATTCCTGTCTGCTTACAATAATTTATGTTTGTAGATTAATTTCAATACAATTTAGAATATGCTCCACACAGCGATAAATACTTTAAAGTTATGTTTTAAAAAGCAGTCTCTCTCCCTTGTCCCTATTCTCTTGTGGTCCTTGTCCTGGAGTTGGTTTGATAGGATCTGCTTGCAGAGAAATACTCAACACGTGACTCAGAGTGAAGATAATTCTTTCTTTATTTCTCTGGTTAGAGTCTTCATTTGGCAATGGGGCCTGTCGAGGAGCGAGAGTTTCTGATACTTACAGCCTTAGCAACATTTAGTGCTGTCATGCTCTCCATTTATATAATAGATGTCTGGTGGTATTTCATTATTTGAATGGGAATTTTCCTGATGATGTGCTATGTGAAGATTTTTTAATAAATTTATCTGTCATCTGTGTATCATATTTGGTGTGGTATCTGTTAACGTTTTGCACCCCTTTTTGTAAATAATGTTCTACAGTCCATGTAGTGTTGCTATATCCATTTCTTTTCAAAGCACTATTTTCTAAAATATAGCCTTAAACTGGCATTTTTAATATAAAAGTATTTTTTAAATAAAAAATTGAAAACATCTGTATCTCCTCTGATCACTAAGAGATATTGTTTTTGTAAGAAATATTTTTTTTTGTTCTGTGCCACGAGGGGCTATTTGGTCTTTCTTTGTGGAGGCCAAAATGCAAAGCAGGATGAAGCAACCACCAGCATGCCTCAGCAGAGGCAGGGGATGGACCATGCTGACGGGGAGTCACCAAGGTAACACGAGTCTCATTTCTCTGTGAAGCTAAACTTCAAAAAACCAAGCTAAGAGATACAAAGGGAAAAGTGTGACTGCTCTGACAGCAAAAACAAGCAAATATCTCCAGAGGGGATTAATCCCTCGGCTTCAAAGTAACCAAAACAAAGAAAGCTGAGCTAGCTTCACAGGAAACAACACCTGTCCATCACACAGGGATGAGCTAATCAAAGAGAAAGCAGCACATATGTGCATGGCTGAGCCGCTGGCTGGCTCGGACAGTCACGGATTTGTGCGGTAAAGAATTGGCTTCCAGAATCCAAGCACTTCCTGAACTCACTAGAAGGGACCTCTGTGATCCCAGGCCTCCAGGCCCAACCCTGGTAATCAGAGAGCGCTCCACACAGATTTCATCTCCCACCTGTCTCCCGGGCCCCTTTCCAGTGAGGTGTTCCTACTGCACAAAACAGCTTTAATTATTGGAAAATCCTTCCAATAAGTTCCAGTCCAAGTTTAGATGTCATTTATGCAAGAAACTTTCACCTTTGTGGAGCAAGTGGAGTGTTTCTTCTATGTTACAAACCTTCAAGTACAAGCATTGTTTTCACAGGTATCCTTATGAACGATCCTCTTTCCTCCCAGTGCAGTCAACAGCTTTGGTCATGTACAGACCTTTTTATTATCTGATTACCACCTAGTTCCCACGGGTCCTTTTAAAACTATATTGGCTATTGCCAGACACAAGACACCAGATGTAGTCTAATCAATAGAGTACCTCTGGAATTTTACTTCCTACCTGGAGGCTGTGTTGCCATGAACACACGATAAGATCACTCTGCTTTTTGTCATAGATTGTACCCTCCAAAAATCAATGCTTTTACATATACTGCAATTAAGTTACATTTTCCCCAACCTGTTTTCTGCAATGGATATGTTCATCTAAGTGTGGGACTGCACATTTATTTCTATTGATTTTCACCTTGTTAACTTTAGCTCACTGTTCGAGCTGACAGTCTTGCATTGTTATTATTCAGAATATTAGATATCCCTAACAAAATACTTTCAAAATTCTGATAAGTAGCCCCTGTACTTTGTTATCCAAAGCATGGCTAAAAATACCAAGAAGAACAGAGCCCGAAGCAAATATAACTGCTGCTTAAAAGAAGCTTTCAGTGTATTTATCCCAGTTTCCCTCTTCCTAATGCTAAGATCACACTCAGGACTCAAGATACACTCACTGAAGATAAGACTCCGGTGGATGCAGGACTTGTTATGAACTCAGCAGTCTTAAGGGTGACCCTGTTCTGCTTCCTTGCGCATGGAGGACCCTCTTGAAAGGTCCAGGTCGGGTTAGAGTTCACTGGCTTGTGCATTGGGCTTTAAACAACAACTCTAACCAGCTATTGCAGAGAAAAATACTCTTCATGGATATACTTATAAGTATGTTCCTTAGCTAAAGAGAAAAATAAAATAAAATGTAAAGAACAAACAACTTCAAGAGAACATAAGGTATGACAATAAGCCAGCAGTTCAGTCTTTCAGCTGCCCACACTGTTAGACTTTGGTGAAAGAGAAATGCTCAGCATGGTAATTAATCAACACATTTTCCAAACATCCCTTGCCTTTATTTTCAGTTGGTTGTTACTTCAAAATGCTACCGATTTATCCTCCCTCACAACTCAACCCAAGACTTTCTCATTGCCTGACCCAAGGCATGGATAGCAATTTTCAGTCTAATCAGCCAGAGGATGTAATCAGTGCAATTAACAGATGGATTGGGAATACCACACGAAGCTTAAATTAAAATCTCAGTAAAATTACTGTCCTGTATCTGTAAATACTCACACTAAACAAATATTGCATGGTATAAATTGGCAGTAGTAGGATAGTTTTAATGTAAAACTTCTAAAGGAGTTCAGCTTCCACGATCATCTCCAACTTGTGGAGCCACTACATATTTTATGGTGCATCCGGCCTATACCTACTCTTACGAAGAACCAGAAGTAATAAAGGATTGGTCCTTTTTTTCTCATGGTAGATGACTGTATTGAAGAGCTAAGTCTTAGAGGTATACAAGGTACACAAGACAGTAAAAAGTAGTGTTGGGTTAAAACTGAAAATGAAAAGATAGTAAGATTGGGAAGAAGATGAGCTTCACTGTCAGGTGGGCTCCACCAATGCTTTGTCTGGAATGCCAGAAGTCCTCGCAATCGCCCGCTAATCTTGTCCTCACTACTCCTCACCTCCCAGCCCGCTGTGCCTGGGCTTGTAGAGCAGCTGCACAGTGCTGGGGAAAAGGAGAGCCGTGCACATACTGTTGGTCAGTTTCCCTGGCTTCACTTTTGCTGGTGACCACTATCTCACTCGGAATCTGATCATTACCAAAATTTTATGATTTTCCTCCAGCAAATTTATTTTCAACTTCTCTTGATATCCTACTCCATTCCTGGCAACTTTCATTCGAATTCCCATTTCTACTTATCACCTCTCTGTAAATTGACACCTGTTCTGCACTTTATTAACACAATGAGCTATTAGAGGAGATACCTTTATATTTTCATTAACAATATGGAAAAGATTTGCATATCTTACCATCCTAATTGCTCTCCTTTCCATCTCAGAAGAGAATTCCTGCCACCTGTATAGTAAGATTCCTCGGCAAATCACCTCTCAAGGACTTTTGCTCTTGCAGCTTTCCTCTCTCTTGTGCATGATAAATTTTCCCTTCATTCACAAGCCGATAAAATATATTCAAAAGCATTAATATTAAAACATACTCTACAGTTCCCATCTTGAAAAAAAAAAAGAAAATCAATGAAAGGAAAGAAGGAAAGGATGGAGTGTGGGAAGCCAGCCAAATAAAATTTTCCTAATTTACCATCTATCTTGGTGCTTTCATTGTTTTTCTGTTCTTGTTCATAACTTAACTTGCTCACCTTATGATATGTTCTATTCTTTTGTATATTTCAGGCTGTTTTTTAACTTTACAGCCCACCAAAAATGGTGTCATACTAAGGATTTCTATGTCACCTCTTCGATCACTATTTTAGCCAGCATTCTTCACAGGAGACTTCATTGTCTTTCTTCAGACAACCCCCTTTCAACTTTCCTGGGACCCCACACCCCCTAGCACCCCCATCTCACTACGACAGTACTTCTCATCGGATTCCTTTGCTGGTTTCTCTTCTACCAGACTTGTAGCTATTAAGGATTCCAGTACTCCGTCTAGGCCCACAGTTCAGTCACTTGTCACGCTGCTAGGAGAAACACCTGACAGTGCAACTTAAAGGAGGGGAGCTTTATTGGTGTCACAGCACCTGCGCAGGATTCATTGGCTGGCTCCAAGGTAGAAATCCAGTGGCCAAACTATGATGGAACAAAGCTACCAAGTCCTGGCAGCAGGGAAGCCCAGGCAGAGGAAGACCAATGGCACAGAAGGGGCAGGAGCCAGAGTCTGACCTCGGGTGGCCCTGCCATGGCCCACAAAGCCACACCCAAGATGGACTTTACTCCTCCCTAGATAATCAAATAAACAACTAAACTTAACCATCACACCCTTATTTGTTGCTTACTTGTATCCAATGACCTCATCCAGACTTCTGCATTTAGGTGGCATGTTTATTGTGAATATTCCTGCATAATGTCTCTTGCCTGATTTAGCCTACAAATTCTGAACTGTTACACATTACTTCCTTCCTCCTAAAAGCAGAATAGAGCTATAGTGAAAAGATGAAAAATTAAAGGGCCAGCAGAGACATGGGACACAGGTAATGTACAAGGAGTTAATTTGAAGGATTTTAATGGTAGCTGTGGTCAAAGGACAGAATTTTTGAAGATGAATGTAACACTATATAATAAAGGAAGATTTTAAGAGATGGTTATTTTGAATCCATTATTAATATGTGGGTTGTTACTAAAGTTGAGCTCAAACTTTCAAGTTCTAAAGAAACTGAAGTATTTTCTAATGAGATTGGATGGCTGACCAATCAATGGAGTATGACCTGGAAGCTGAAGTCACATGGAATGATGAGAGGATCTGGGGCACAGCCGGGAAAACAAAATTAGAAGTATAAAGACCAATAATGTTAAAACAATAAACAGATAATGGGAGCCTTGAAAGTGGACTTTTTGAGGTTTTGTTTGTGTTCATGAGCTCAGGAGAATATTGATGCGGAATAAGCAATGATGATCAGAGAACATTTGAGTATATTTGTAAAGTGATCATTGCCTACTTCTCTAAGGATTCCCTGGCATTATCCTTAGAAGTGAATCAGGCTTCAAGTAAGGCAGCCACTGGAGAGAAGGATATGGGGACATATGAGAATTAAACACCATTGTTCAGACGTGACAGAATACACAGAGAGAAAAGTTAACAGGGTAGTAAAGTAGACTAAGAGGAATTAGATGACCAGACTAGAAATAAAAGCAAAGGAGAGAGGAGATGACACTAGGGCCTGACCATTGGTGATTACAAATGTCAGGATATGAAACAAAATGCAGAGTTCATGTAAAGTTCACAAGTGGAAGCTGAAAGCTGTCGCCTCTCACAAGGACAGCCCTTTCCAACTGTTGAATGGGTGAGGTTTTCAGACTGCCCCAGTTAAAATCAGGTTGTTAACATGTTTTTTGTTGTTAAACTCTGCAAAGCATTTTAAACAATAGACACATAACACAGGCAAATCTGGTAGCTTCCATTTTTAGCTTATAATAATATATTGATAATATAATAATAATAATTATTATTATTATTGGACAGAATTTTTCCAGGGACATCAATAGGCATTTCTTAGCCTAATGACAACCTTAAAAATTGTATTACTGTATAACTGATACAAATGCATATGTTATGAACATAAACAATAGTTATGCATTTATTTTGTGTTGATTTATTTAATGCATATCTCTAAGTCTACTCACCAAGAGATTAAGACTAATGTCTGTTTTATTAGCAATTCTGTAACCCTCTTAATGTCTCAAATAATTCTTTGTAATATAAATGAATACACAAAGGATTTTACGCTGAGTACTATTGAACCCTTTCTTATTCACCAGCATGCATGGACTCCCATGAATTGGATGTTATTAAAAGGAAATATGAAACGAGTATCGTAAGAAAATTGTTACCCACCAAAGTCGACATCAAATCTAAGCCTGCAGTATGCTCAGAGGAAAGATTGATGAGGTAAGCTTCCAAGTAGGCCAGTGACTTTTTTGTCCCTCATATGTGGACACTGGTTTATATACCCTGGTTCTACTGCATAGTTGTTTGTACTATCTTTATTTTTTTTGCCATAATTTTATTGATAAACAAATAGCAACGAGATAGTTTCAAATCAAATTGGTAGGACAGTTTCAATAATTAACACACTGCATACATTCTTCTTAGTGGTTAATTGCTGCTCAAGATGTGGACTTGATATCCTATTTACAAACACCATTAGAACAAATCATTCTATTCATTAACAGAATGTAACTATATATCTATCCCAATCACTTTGAATACACAGCTACAATGCACATTCATCTGTATAGCCTTTTTTTTGGTTAATTTCCGTTATTTGAATATTACAGGTATGCTAACTCAGCAAAATATTCTAAAAGAGTCCAGTATCCCGTAATAGTACTGGGTCTTCCGCTTAACTGGCAATGTCTGAAATTGTTAACATGAGTCCCCCACAGCTCAACATAACAGCATGGCTTTATTTCTTATATTTTGTTTTTATACTTTTCTTCTGGATGGTTAAGACCAAGGTAAAGCAAGACCTATGCAACAAGAGTTGTAGCTTTTGGGTCTGATAAGGTCAGTGAAAGCCCCTCAGGATTTATCCTGAGATCCTGTACCTCAGATTGTAGAACCTTTGTTAGTGCAGCCAAGTGGATGAGTCACAGCCATTGCTTGGCCAATGTGCTCTCTGTGAAAGCCTGAGAGAGTGTTTTCTCTCCATGTGACTCTCCTTAGGCACACTCTACATCATCGAATTTTCTGATCAAGGAGTTTATAGGGCCAAAGAGGAAAGTGATTGATGATGTACTATCTTTAGATTCTCTTTTAACTCAGTGTGACCATTTATCTAAGTATCCACCCCTGAGAATGGAAAAATACCTTCAATGGTTTAAGTTTCCTTCTAAGCAGAAAAGGAGCCTAACACTCTGTACACAATGCAACTCTTAAAACAATTCATTAACTATGCTTATTGAATAATACATGTAAGATCATCTTTTATAATAATTTTGTCATATGCTTTCAAGAAATTTAGCAAATGTCCATGAGACAGGTAAAAAAAAACCAATGGCGAACGCTGCCAATATGTCTACTTCCTCTACTTCCAATCACAGAATACCCTGGGCTAGGCCAGGAATCCTGAGATGTGGCTCAAACAGAACTGAAACACTGCCTGGTAGAAGACAGAAAAGGAGAGGAGAACCAGCTTGCTATATGGGCAAAGGTCAGACGAAGCCTATCCATTTACAGGGACCACGGCCATTTAGGAACCATTTCAGTACTGTACAAAGTGGGAAGGTGAGTCAGATCAAGATAGCCACAGGGTTAAACCATTTTGCCACTATTTCTTTGGTGTAGATATTTTCCTACCATGCTTTGTTGGCTGTGAAGCAGAGTGGGTTTCCAAGTCCTAGCAACCATTTGGACTTTCCTCTGAGGGTGCAGGTAAGATGGAGGAAGCACTGTGCACCCACATTCCCAGCTGGCAGCTTGGTTTCTGTGCCCATAATCAAACCAATCAGCACTTCCTACACAAAACCTTTTCAGCAACCCTGGAGCCAAAGGCCCCAGTTGATGCCACCAGATTTCTCTTTCAATTCAATCCTTACAATTAGGCATCTTTGTGTTTTATTCACACTTATGCATTATGATGATTATTTAGGCTGAGCACAATAGTCTCCAAGAATATGCTTCCTTAATCCATGCCTTCCTGCTACTCAGCAATGTTGCTAAAAAATGCAGAGGCATTCAGTGAAGGTTACAAGCAATGCTGGTCGTTAAGGCAACAGGCGACATTTTCTCTTTCCCTTAGCTCTTTGCTGAAAGAAGCACAATGCAGAAATCTCTGCAGAGCCTCATACCCTACCCTGTTTTTATAGTTTGGCAGTCTCATCTTGACACACAAAAATATCTTAGTGGGTTGTTCATACAGCTGTGCCTTCCTAGAATCTATGTGATCAAATCCAACCATACCAAGACCAATATTCCACCCACCTCGTATGGCTAAAAAAATGTCACTGAAAGGAAGTGGTCATTTCTGTGGCAACTGTGAAAATAGAAGTTTTATTATAGCATCTGACAGCTATACAATAAATGGGTAAGAACATTTTAGAAATAACTAAAAGCTGTGATCATCTTTTTTGTCCCATACAAAGCACTTTTAAAAGTATTGAGTAGCCCCAGTAAAAATAAAAAATTCAAAATGAAGCTTGAAATTATAAATCATTCACTCTTGATGACAGAATGACATTTACAGATTTAGCACAGGAAGCAAGCTGGCTTCTGTATTTCTGTTCTGTGACTAGGTCCGAAGGGACATTTGAGTTGATTTTGTACTCCCATTCGGAAATAAAGGGGATTTTGGTTACAGTTTTTTTTTTTTTTAATTTTGTTTATTCTGCTGCAAGGTGTAAACATAGGCAGTCAGAACAAAGATTGCTATGAAGTTTGAAAGAAAGCAAATGAAAATAAAGTATTCTTAGGAGATAAAGTAACACAGATAATCAATACTTTGCAGGATGTTGGATAGGGTGAGTGCCCATAAAAAAGAGAAAAAAAAAAACAAAACCTGTTTGAGTGAACTCTGAGTATTGGAGGACGCAATGGTTAAGAATTTTCTTTATGTGATGAAATCAACCAAAATGAAATTAGAACATCCTGCTACACAGAGATGCACTGCACAGGAGGGCATCAGAATTGTGCACGCTGGAGTGAGATAGACATAATGAGAAATCTCACACTGACTGTGGTCAATGACTGGTCATTTTTATGGTTTACTGTTCATATGAGCCAATGCTGAATTTGAAGTCTAAATAAGACTGTGTCAGAGCCCAATCTGTCATGTGTGGAAAGCACTTCTGATGTAGTGTTAATCTCAATTGGTTGGATTGAGAAATGCATGAGAAACTGGAAAAACCATCTGCCAGGTGTGTCCTGAGGGTGCCTCCAGAGACAACTGGCCTGTGGGAAGCACATAGTCTCTTCTTTCTCCCTCCCTGCTGACCAACGCTGGGCAAGCAGCTCTGCCTCACCTCACTCTTCACTGTGATGATCCTGCCTCACACAAACCCCTGTGATCATGAACTGAAACTTCTGGAAGTGTGAGCTAGCATAAACCTTTCCTCATTTAAATTATTATTCCCTTGTACTCTGTCACGTCCGTGAAAGGTCAGTTACACAGCTGGCCTCCAGAGTCCTGTGAATTTGCGAAACTTGAACTCTCATGATTAGACCTTGCTCATTCCTGTGTCTCAATTGCATGCTCATCTGGATCCCTTTAACTCTTGAGCTTCCTGACTGCCGTCCACAGAGTTGAACATGGAGCTTAGATTGTTCCATAATACCCCAAATATTACATTCACCAGATAGTAAGGTTCTAAATCCAGAGGAATCAATCCAAGTGGGAGATGCCACTTAACTTCACCTAACAGCATATGACTTACTGCTTCTAAAATGCCTCTTGCTTCATAAACATTCCATGTAATTCCTCACTGGTCACTTTCTCTCCTAAAGTTTCTGTCACATGACCCATCCATAGGCTGGATTCCTATGCCTACCTCCCTTAAGAAATAAGCAATGATTATAGAGTGTTGCCTTTCTTCTATTGCTCTGGTCACATGGTGCCATTTGTTTGCTGGTTTTCGCTGCTAGAGATACCTGCTGAAGATGGGAAGAACAGACAGAAAACAAAAGGAGGGTCTCTCCTCTCAGATTGCACATCAGCACTGGCAGGACAAGCTATCTTCCTGCGTCTTTACTGTGTCTTAGAAATGTACCATGGTGAATTAAGAGTGTTTATAAATTGCCCATTCCTTTGGAGTAGATAACAAAAGCCCACTTCTAACTATCCTGGTATCATTACTATGGACTCAAAAATTAAATAATTTATCTTTATAAATCCTTCCACAAGTCTTGATCTTCTCAAAGGTGTGGTAAGTAGAGGTAATATAAAATGTCTCTAAGAATATAGAAATTGGTTAACCCACTGAGATTGAAATTAGCAAGAAGCAGCATAGACTAGAAAAGATTTGTCATCTGTAGAAGTTCCAAAGAATGCTATAAATAATATAAAATGTGAAGCTGAGAAGATTTGGAAATGCCCACTTTTAAAATAAGTGACTTGGGCAAAAATTTGCAGAAGGACTGGAAGGAAAGCTGGACTCCAACTGTTTGATATTAATGAATTGCAATAAAGAGGTGGAGAATGATCTGCATATGTTCATAAAGGAATTCAAAAGGCAAGAGTTAGTTGACACCAGGGCATTTTCAGCATACTCCAAGCCAGTGGGTTCTTCATACACAAATATGGATATTTGGTTTGAACATTTATGTCCATTAATGGGTTGGAGAGAAGATTAGGCTGTGAATCTCAATGTACTTTACTACCAAGAAAGTCTAGCCCAATTGTACGGCTCTCATGCCATACTTTCCATGCAACCTTTTGATTAAAATAACTGTCACCATGCAGGGGGAGGGACTACCAAAAGGTGCTGACATAAATTTTAGCTCAGTCTAAGATTTCCATCAACTTCTCTTTAATTTGCACTTTAGTTTCTGTATCTGTAATACAAATTTAATAATAATGTATGAAAAATAAATAAATGAATACATATTGAGTATTCACAGCAGTGCTCGAAATACACTCCAATTTTAATTACATGTTGAATACCATCATTGATATTGTAAATTTTGCACTGGCAAAAGATGGAAACTGAGTTAGAGAATTATATGGCAATGTCATGCATTGGTCATTTTGATTCAAATTCAAGGATTTAGGGAGCTGGAAAGTTTAGGTAGTAACCTTGGCCAAGGAGATTATGGGGACACAGAGGAAAGTGATCAATGATGTAGAGTGTGCCTAAGGAGAGTCACGTGGACAGAAAACATTCCCTCAGGTTCCCACAGAGAGCAAATTGGTCCAGCAATGGCTGTGACTCATCCACATGGCTGACACTGACAAAGGATCTATAAACTGCTGTACAGGGTTTTAGGATAAATCCTGAGGGGATTTGACTGACCTTGTCTGATACAAAAGTTACATTTCTTGTTAAATGGGTCTTGCTTTATCTTGGTCTTAACCATCCAGTAGAAAAGTACAGAAACAAGGTATAAAAAGTAAAGTCATATTAATATGCTGAGCTATAAAAGGCTTAAATCAACAACTTCTGACATTGCCAGTACAATGAGTAACCCACTACTATTGTGGACTACTGGATGATACTGGATTATTTTGAATTCATGCACCTACAACATTTAGATGGCAATGGAATACTCATGTCTGAAAAAAAATAAACAAAAAATAGGGGATATAAATGATGGACTATTTTGTATCTATATATACAAAATAGTTAGGATACATATATAGCTACTTTATCTTAATTCAATGAGAAGAAAGATTTGTACTAATAGTGTTTGGACAGGATATCATGTCTGCATCTTGTACTACGAATAACTACTACAAAGACAACAATATGTATTGTATTAATTCAATAATTAACAGTTACAATTAACTGTCCTACTAACCTATGTTGAAACTGTCTCACTGTTACTTGTTTCTCAATAAAATTTTTTAAAAAGTAAAATAAAAGGTAGTAACCTTGACAATTTATCTCCACTTTCCAAAGGTTGAGTCAAGTGTCTCCAATCTCTTTATACATTTCTATCAGCTGTATCTTTCCAAGAAAGATTGGAATGTGAAATGTGGGCAATAGTATCCAGTAAAAAAACCAAACAAACAAGAAAAAGGATACCAATTTTCTCACATCCAGAATGGGTGTTCGAAATGTGAACACACCCCGAATGATTTTTCATTTTAAACAAGATGAAAATAACTGGGGAGATTAGGAATCAGTGCAACTTTTCTGTATAGGATAAGACAATGAATATTTTCAGTTCTTTGCACCCGGTTTCATCATCACCCCTAGTCAATACTGTAGTTGTAGTTGTACTGTTCAAACAACTGTGTGCAACATATAAATTAGTGAGGATGGGTATGTTTCAATGAAAATTCATCTAGAAAAGCAGGTTATAAAATATATTTCTTCTATAGGCTATAACTTCTTGGCCTGAAATTGATTAAAACATACTGAAGAGAAATCAAGAACTAACTCCACTGGAATTTGAAATGCTTCAAAATTTAAATCAAACTTACTGAAATCTATATTCATACCTCTCTACTAGTTTATGAATTACATAAATGTGAACTCTTACTGAATATTTGATATTAAGAAATTATTAATTGTAAGAGTGACAATGGTATTAAAGCTATGTTTTACATTATCCTTATCTTTTAGAGATATGTGCTGAAATATTTTCAGACAAATTGGTTCAGCTTTTGAGATTCATTTCAAAATTATTAGGGGAGCAATGATGTAGACACATAGATAAAACAAAATTAGTCATGAATTCATAATTTATGAGATGTTGATGAATAATATTCTCTGTATAATTATATCTACTTTCTATAGCAAAATAGGTCTTGAAGTATAAAAATATATCATGCAGTCTCTCTCTCTCTCTGTGTGTGTCTCTCTCTCTGTCTCTCTCTCTGACATACATATGCACATAGGCTGACAGCTCAAAGAAAGCAAAAATAAAGTTAAGAATTTAAATAGATGGAACATATTACATAAGTGTTAACTTCACCACTATTGTCTTAAATTACATAATAATTATAGTCTAAAGAAAGGTGCATTGTAATATGATTTTTCTAAATAATAAAGATTCTGATCACAGACCTATTAGATGGGCTGCCACTTTCTACTTTAGAGCAAAAATTTTCAACAGAAGAAAGGAACAATGGAAAGAATTTCCTCTTGAGGCCTTCAAGATTAGGACCCAAACCACGGCAGTAAAACAAACTGAGATTTATGTGTGATGTAGGATCCATATCTGATTATGATTTACAAAACAACACTAGCTTTTTTTTTTAACATTTTTTTCCTCCATCCACCAAACTATCTCTCAATGATTTAAGCCTTGTTCAAATATCACGTCTGGGCCAGCCAGATAGCTCAGCGAACTAAGAACAGGCAGTGGGGTTCGATCCCCCACACCACATGCTGCGTTGGCCCTGCCTCCGGGCATGCTGAGCTGCTTAGTAAGACACTGTATGACATACATAACAAAACAAAACAAAAACTTCACTTCTAGTTATTCGAACACTACACAGTAATTTGAAAGGATATATAAATGGTTTGTAATTACAGGATATTGGGCTCTATAATTCATTGCTTAGCAAAAGGTGTTTGCTATGTAATTACTGTACCTTTATGAGATATTTGCTTTGCATTTCTAGTGTAGTTTATCCCAAGCCTGCCGGCTACCTTTGATCATTGATTCCCTTACCTCTAAAACCCAGACATCTTTAATGAAGAGTAAAGCCACAGTTACCTTGGAAGACGATATAGTTTATAACACATAGAAAGTACAAGAATGTGGATAGGATTATGGTAACAGTATCTAGGCAAGTTATGAACTTCCACAATGCACTGAGGTTCCTGTCTCTATCATAATATAGGTGTGTATTAGTCCAGTATCCTACCCAACTATCCCCAATACAGTGGATCTTCTTGGTGTCCAGAGCAGCCTACACAGTGCGTATGGCAGTAGCTGCCTTCAAAACACATATGGAGTGACTTCATGCTACTTAACTGAAGAGAAGTAGACATAGGTGCTGTTGATTCTGCACACATCCGTAGGTGCATACCTGGTCTCCGAAAGGTAGTGCTTACCTTTTCCATTCTTACATATACCAAGGAGGAGGAGGAGAAAAAGAGGAAGAACAAGGAGGCACCTGACAGAGGCAACTGTAGAAAGTCCACTGGGCACCATGTCACCAATCAGTCACAATGTCAGATGTCTCCAAGTGATCTGCTCTGTTCAGCAAGGTAAGGAGCATTCTAGCAACTATGAAATACTACTTGAGGGCTTGAATGCAATCTTCCTCAGTTGTCTACAAGACAGTTCTGTAAAATGTTTATCAGGAAGCATATGATTTCTGAGATTAAATGCAGCTGAGATGCAATATATGATTAAAATCAATGGTAAAACTTCATCCAGGGCTTATTTTAGACTCTAAAGGGAGGCTGCAATACTGAAGTGTTTAGGGCCACAAACTTGGCAGCATCTATTCTTCCTTGGATGAGAGATCAAGTCTGCCATTTAGTAGCCAGGAGGCAGTTAGTTAAAAGCTCTATGCTGGTTTTTTTTTTAATCTTCAAAATAGAGTAGTGTACTGGCATGTACAGCATAGTATTATTGTGAAAATCAACAGAGGTAACATAAGGAAAATACTTAGGCAGGTGCCTGCCTCACAGCAAATATTTAGTAAATGTTTTTTATATAATATCAACATCTGCAGATCTGTATATTTGGATCATGGGCAATTGGAGGGGATCAGGTAGCTTTTTGCCCAAGGTGGTGTCTATGCAAGCTGCTGAGGGGTGCCTCCTGCGATCAGCAATAATTGTTAATTGCAGGTCTTGTGATCAAATTATTTCTTCCAAGGAAACACTCTGTATAATTCACTGTAATTCACTTGCATGACATTGCCTCCTTAGCCAGCTATTGTTCTCAAATTATTCTCATATTGGTTTAGAATAATCCGATTTGACCCTTATTTACTGCTGCCAAGAAGATTAAAGTAAAGTCTTAGGCAGCCAAAATGCAAGAGCTCAGACCAGTAGCCCTGGACTAATCCTTGTCACTCACAGCCTTAGGGAAGAACTGTACCCTGCCTAAGAAACACCTTCATAGGGCTTGGCCCAGTTCCTCGAGTGCTCTGTGCCTGCGCTACTAAATGTCTCGCTCAGGAAAACAGAAGCTGGATATGCTGCGAAAGCTTCATTCCAGGAAAAGAGTTGGGAAAAAATGAGTTTATTTCTATCTTAACCTCCTGAAGTGTGTACATACTAGGGCTCTGAAAATCACAGCAATTAAAAGATGTTCCTTAACCATTAAAATCAGGATGCGATCTCCAAAGTGAGCACAAACCTATGGTAGTTTAAGAAAAATGTGAGCTACTAGAAGTTTCTGTTTTGTGAAATATGGAGAAAATACAACCTAAGCAACTTTAAAATTTGATACTTTAGGACAGGCATTTGAAAAGCAGGCACACCTGTGAACTCTGGTGCTTTCCCTGCCTCACATAACGTTTGATTAATCATCAAACTGATTACACTAAGTGGCATCCACAGTAATTTGAACAGATATATAAATGGTTCGTAATTACAGGATATTGGGCTCTGTAATTCATTGCTTAGCACAGAGGTGTTTGTTGTATAATTACTGTATCTCTGTGAGATATTTGCTTTGCATTTACAGTGTAGTTTATCTCAAGCCTGTTGGCTACCTATGATCATTGGTTCCCTTATGTCTAAAACTCCAGAAGTCTTTAATAAAGAATAAAGCCACAGTTATCTTGGTGGACGATATACTTTATAACACATAGAAAGTCCAAGAAGGGGCCGGGGAGATAGCGCAGTAGAATAAGTGCTTGCCTGGCAAGCACAAGGGCCTGAGTTCAATCCCCAGTTCAAAAAAAAAAAAAAAAAACAGTTCATGAATGTGGATAGATTTATGGTAACCATATTAAAAAATAAACAGTTAACACTAGATTTTTCTACTCCATTGAAGAATAGCAATAATGTGGGTAATAATATTGCTCAAAAACTATGTGTAGCCTAGTGCAAGGTGTGGGACACAACAGATGCACTTTGTAGACTCCAGAAATGTACATCTAATATTGCATGGTACCATGGTGACAAAAATAAAAATTATATTTTGAAAAATCTTCCTATATTCTATAAATACAATGAATACATTTAGCCATGCCTATGAAACTGACTACAACATAACTGTACATAATTATTCATTTCATCTAAGTAAACATCAAAGTCTAAGTCTGTGTGTATGTGTGTGTGTAAGAGAGAGAGTGTGTGTATGTGAGGTGGAGAGAAAGAGAGAGAGAGAGAGATAGTACAAACGAGATCTATATGAGTATCTGAATTTTTGTTTTAGAATAATCATATGACAATAGCTAGGATCTATGAGAAAGAAATATACAAGTAGGTATAGGATTTACTTCCAATGCTAAATGGAAAATTTGGAATCTCTGGACTTTGGTAACAAGGGTAGTGCTACAGAAAACATGCATGGGTGGAGGAGTCCTGGGCTTCTGGTAGCACAGCCTGCACAGGACAATTTAGAACTGCCTGGCACCATCCCTGGGTGTCAGAGAGCAATAGGCAGCTGATCTCTGCCAACTATCAGAATGAAGGAGACATAAAAAACAATGCTTGCATTTAAACTATTTAATGTTTATATTGAGTACTTTGAGAGATTGATGGCCCCAAATGAACTAAGAATAAGCATCTAGATAGTAGTAAGAGAGGAATGCAGTTAAAGAGAAAAATAGTATATAGTAAATACTTTATGACAAGAAAAATATGTGAGCAAATTTCTTGTACAATGAAAAAACTGATTTAACAGAATATATTGGGAAATATTAAAATAATGCAATTGTGAGCATTCCTTAAACATATACAATAAAAGGTGAGTAAATAGAAAATCTGGAGACTTTCTTTGAGCTCTATGAAAATTGATGACAGATAACTGAAGCTTTTTTATACATTATCAGAAACCAAAGATTGAACTGTGTCTTCAAAATTTTTACTCAGCTTAAAAATCTAAAATGAGTTAGGGCTATGATTTTTCTCCCAACTTAATGGTTGGAAGATGATATCTTTGCACAGTTCAGCCATTACAATATGCAGACTCAAGCATGGGTATGATGAACAGCTACCACAGAGCTGTTTTGCAAGTGAGACTACAAATTTAAACTCAGTCTCCAGGAGTGTTGGTGTAGCTCAGTGATGCAGCTCGTGTCTAGCATGTGTGAAGCCTTGGGTTCAAATTCAACAAGCACATAGACAAAATTATTCAAACTTACTTCAGTATGTAAGTTTCCAAAGACACCAATGTCAAATATTCTTTCTCATTGTTGAGTAAACCTCCATATTGCAAACTATAGTTATGATTCTATCAATTAATCTATAGTTTGTAGTTTATGTAGAAACTACATAAAAACCAAAAATCCTTTACAGGTGAGATTTTGATCTTTTAAACACCACCAGACATATATAACAACAGCATTACCACTTTTTGAAGAAATGTTTAAGTCCAAATTGGATTTGAAAGTTAACCATCAGGTTTTTCATAAATGTATAAAGAGACCTTGGCATGAGTTAGCCTTTATGTATCTCCACAGACTAATTTTCTCATGTATTTTGAGCTCAGTGGAAATGTCAATTTTGCTTCCCATTCACAGATTGCTTTGTACATTGGTGTTCTTATTCATGTTCATCTTTCAACAAATAAATCTGTTTTTCAACTTGCAAACTCCAGTCTGCTTTTAAAAACAACTCAAGGATAAGAAGTCAACACTTGAAACTCAATAGCATTCCCATATACAGATATGAAGTCCTAACTGAGAGATAATTAGGGAAATGAAAAAATGAACTACATGCACACACCCATGTTTTTAGCAGCTCAGTTTATAATAGTTAAATTTTGGGGACAGCCCAAATGCTGATCAACCAACGATTGAGAAAAGATTTTTTTGTAGTAAAATGGACTACTACTCAGCCATAATACAGGATAAACTGGAGATATTTTTATGTAAATGGATGTACCTTGAGACTATACTCCTAAGTGAAATAAATGAAGCACATGTATAAATACTGTATTGTTTCTCTAGTGTGAGCAACTAGATGTGTAAATAAAGACCAAAATGTACAATAAGCATTACAAAGTAAGAAGAACATGTTCAAATGGGAAGGGGAAAAAGGAAGGACAGAAAGGGGAAAGAGGAAAATAGAAATAAAGCTTTAGTAATTAAAAGAAAGAAAGAGGATTTGAAGAGAAGGGAGGTGAATGGGTAAAAACATAAA
>NW_004524629.1:9713155-9714902 GCF_000260255.1 Octodon degus
CTCCTGGTCCCTGCGCCTGCTTGCAGGCTCTTTAATCTGCTGAGCTATTTGGCCAGCCCTGACAAAAGGAAGTCTTAACAATAAAAAGTGAAGAAACCTAGCAATAAGATGGGAAAAGATCAATTCCTCTTCTAGATTAGTTGTTCCCATCGGCTTTTGCTCCGTCATTGTACATACAATGCTTGAAAATTTCTGCTTACCTCAACTCCGTCACCAAGCTGTAACTGCCCAAGGACAGGGCTATGTATTGCTCGATTCCATAATGCAGATATTAACCAGTGTCTGGCAAGTAGCACATACACGGAAATTTTGTATGAATGCGTTAAGCAGAAAGCAGCTTAGATTAGGGTGATGACGCCGGGAAGCTAAAACAAGTCCACATGTCATTTTGGTGGAAGATTTCCAGCCAAACTGGCTGAGTTTTGGATTTCTCAGCATAATCTCAGGGTTCGCTCATTACATACTCTCTGTTCATTTCATCAGGATGTCTTCCTTTTTCTTGCTTTGGATTGTTAAATTTCTTCTTCAGTGCTTGCCTGCCTTTTGATCAATAAACATTCAATAAATTCTGACTGAAGTAGATTCTAAGTCTAGGCTTTTGACAGCCACTCTTGCTGCTAATCAATCCAAATATATGGTCTTAAATCTACACTTTTTTCCCACTACGTCTATACTCCTCTAAAATGCCTCTTGCTGCTCATTTCTAACCAACCCACTGGCACTGGCCTTCCTACCAAGATCCATGCCCACACCCTCCTTTTGTGCAATTTGTGAAGGAGCACGCACTCTCCCGGTCCAGGTCCGTCTGTCTCCTTAGCCTGCCCTGGGGGTGAAACTTACCTTGAAACTCTGGGCCTTACCTCAGTCACTTTAAATAGGTTGTTTTTCTTTTTTTCCTTTTCCTTTTTTTTTCTGGAAGTCAACTAAGTGCCATACTTGGTCAGAGAGCAAATGTCAAATTTTACACCATTAGCTTTGAACATATGAGTCTGTGCTTGGTGAGTATTTGTCCTAATGCAGTGAAGTACCCCAACTAAGACCTTTTAACTTTGTACTTAAGTCAATATCCAAACACAGATGACTGTATTAAAGTGACGCAGTTTACATGTGGAATAGTAAAGGTGATACATATTAGAAAAAATATACCTGTATAGATAATTACAGTAAGAAAAATATTATATTATTTGAAATTCCATCACCAAGCTCTTTTGTCATTCCAGCTGTATTTTTCGAGTTTTGTATAAACAAGGGCCTAACCATGAATATGAGTACAAAGGAATTATAGATAATGATTCTATGTATCTCCATATTTCCAAGTTAGGCCAACCTATGGACTTAGGTTTTGAAATTTGTATTGTTTATTTAGCAACATATAATGGATCTCTATATATGTATATATGTATATATATACATATATATATACACCCACACCCATATATATATATTGCTTAGTACACGATGGTGTAATGGTATTTAGTTTACCAGGTATATAATAACCTAATATTTTGTTAATCTCCCCTGATCAAAACCTTCTGTAATGCTTGTTTCCAGATATACATAGCTTGCTGCCCTTGTCTGATTAGATACTTTGGGCAAATTCCATAAAACAGAATTTCTAATTCAGTGATCCGTAACATCTGTAGGTTCTAAGTGCCTGGCTATTTTTGTAAACTTCCCCCAGGTCCCTTGAGGACAGCAGACATTTCTGTGGATTGTTGTCTGGCCCTAAAGAACTCATCTGGAATAA
>NW_004524629.1:9716407-9718746 GCF_000260255.1 Octodon degus
TCACATGCAATGCTTTCCCCTAATGGCTACCCATAATATCTGACTCTGGAGCAATAAGAAGGCATTGTCTGCTTCTCAGTGTTGGGGAATCTGCTATGGCTGTGACACTGCAATTGCATTTTTGAACATTACCACCTTGTTCTTTATCTTCAGCACACTTTCTGAGTTGATAATCCAGGCACACAAAGGTTAACAAAATTGTTCACAGTGGAAAGAAGCTGAGATTAAAGCCAATCAGATCTGTTGTATCCCAAAACCCAGGTACTGTGTGTTACATCCTGTAGTTCTTGGCCTGCCTCACTGCGTGTGCCCTGACTCATTACCTCTACACACTAAGGAGACAGAACAGCAGTAATGATCCTCTTCATCTTACCAGGATTAGTGCCATTCATAAAGGTCTACAAGATAAACAGAAAGACGGGAAGAAAAGGAGGAAGGAAGAAAGAGAGGGAGGGAGGAAAGAGGGATCAATGAAGGGAGGTGAGAGACAAAGAAAGAGAAAGAAAGAAAGAGAAAAAATAAAGAGAAAAAAAGAAGAGAGAAAGAGAGAGAGAGAGAGAGAGAGAGAGAGAGAGAGAGAGAGAGAGAGAGAATAATACCTAGATTCTGAGCTAGATCGAGGAAGGACGGGTGTACATTGTACTATGGCAATGAGCAGACATCAACACAGCCATAGCTTGAATCACAAAAGGCTTTCTATATTCCAGGGTCATTTCTAATGCTTATTAATATTGATGTACCTGATTCTCATGACAATACTACGACACAGTCATTACTGTATGAGTGTCCTGGCACTACACACGTGAATTTGAAGTGCAGACAGGCTGTGCCACATGCCTGAGTCTTCACACCTATTCAGTGACGCAGCCAAAAGGTGATCCAGGCTACGTGGTTTTCAAGTTGGTGCTCTTAACAATAAGGGAAGAAGGTAAACGTGAGGTTAAGAGCACAGAGACAGACAAGTGGCATGTGTCTTCTCTGCTTGCTCAGACAGGTGTATCTCTCTGCCCTCCAAAACTCCCCTAAAATGTGACAAAACTAAAGAAAAAAAAAGAGGATACAAATGAAGGACCATTTTGCATCTGTATATACAAAATAGTTAAGATAGATATACAGCTAAATTCTCTTAACTCAATGAGAAAAAAGATTTGTACTAATAGTGTTTGGACAGGATATCATGTCTGCATCGTGTACTATGAATAACTACTGTGAAGACAACAATATGCAATGTATTAATCATTGTAACTGTCCTACTGACCTGATTTGAAACTGTCTTATTGCTATTTGTTTCTCAATAAAATTAATAATAATGAAAAAATATGCAATGAAATAATGCCCCCAATATATATGCTTGTTAAGGATAAGAACTGTACCTTAGTTCGTCTTGTAATGCACATATGGTGTTAATTTTAGAATATAGTTTTTGACTTGCAAAAATAAATAAATAATAAAAATGTGCCTCCTTGAGGTGACACAAGATCTTGAAAAGGAACAAGCAAAAGAGAAGGGCATGAACGAAGCTGGACCACCCTTCCTCCTATGAAGATTAGTTTTTAAAATGCTACTTTCTATGCAGCTGTTAGCCCTGGCTCTAGAAGCTTCTCCCAATCACCCTTAAGCCCCATTTGTTTCCTTCCCTGTCTGCTACTTCTCCACAGCCTTCAAAGCAGATAGGACTGTGCGGTCCTTAGAGACGGCCCAACTGGTCTCATCTCCTTGAGCAACTCGCCCCATGACATAATTAGAGCTCAACGGGGCTTCCCCTTCTCCTCCACAAGTTTCAGGACTCCATACTTGATTTTTGGTTTCTTCGATAAGGATTTGCAGACATCCTCAGGTATTAAGAAAGAATCATGGTAATTCAAGCAATATGCTTTAATTCATGTTATGATTTTAGCACTAAGGAATAATTTATTTTTCTTCTCAAATGGACAAATTTATCAAGTCCTGCGAATTGGATAAAGAGAAATAAGAACTCTAAAAACAGTCTTAATGATTCTAAAAATCCCAAACAGCAGCTCCTCTCCCTTTACTCTCAACCTTCCCAACTTTCCATTTTAGCACCTGAATCAACCTGCTAAGCACCAAAGTCATCAGATAGCTGAGGCACTGTCTGGGGCCTCAATAAAGCCCCAAGCTCTGCGGAGCACAGCAGAGCAGTACTAGACGGGCCGCAGCTGTGGGAGCTTTGATGAGCTCCGCCAGAGCCACTCGCACAACTGAGAAGTAATTACAGCTGGAAAAGGACACTCTCCTGTCCTCCTTCTCTTTCCTCCACAGCTGAATAAAAATGTTTTGATAACATGTGCTTTTCACAACTAACCTCTGCTGGGGGCCTG
>NW_004524629.1:9719676-9730332 GCF_000260255.1 Octodon degus
CATATAAATAGAAATATATATTGTATTTGTTGCATGAATATTTTTCTTGCTAAATTTTGTGTATAGTAATATTAGGTTTTATTTTTGTGTTGTGACATAGGGTCTTGGTCTGTGACCGAGGATGGGCTGAAGTCTTAACCCTCTTGCCTTAGCCTCCAGAATGCTGTAATTGCAGGCATTCACTATGCAGCCCATCTGGGAAGTTAGATTTCTGCAGTATCTATTGAATGAAAATGAAGCAGATATTTTTCAGATCCCAAAACTATTGAAAGCAGTATAGTCATCATTAAATCAACCAGTCATATTCGAGATGACAAATGTAAAGATTAAAATGTCCTGTCTCTGATAGGAAACATGGAGAAAAATCTTGAAACTGTAATCTTAACTCAGTGAGCAGGAAGACTGATAGATTACTAATAATATGAATCACTTAGTCATCCAGGAATTTTGATTCAATAAATATCTGATATAAAAACAAATGACAATTGTCATTATGACAGATGGATTGTGACATTATGCCATGAAAAAAATCCTTCCCCAAGACGTTTATCCTTCCCTGTTCCCAACCACACTTCACCTATCCAATTCCATCATTTTCTGCACTTGAGGCAAATGAAAATTTAGAAGGATGTTGCTTCCACGGCCCAGTTGAATTGTGGCACTTTTGCAAAATAATGATAAGAAAGCTTCTCGTATATCGAAATTTGCAGTGTGAGAGCAGCGTGCTCTGAAAAAGTAAGAATGAAGTGCAAGACAAAGACCAAGGGAGACACAGGAAACACAGGATGCAACGAGGGAGGTCAAATGCAGTGAGAAGGGAAACACATACCCAAGGATTCGCCCCCTTTACAATGAAAAGCCGTGCATTCTAGCTTCCAAGTCAAGAGCACAACCAGTGCTGTCTGCCAGGGTCCTCGGCCTCAGCTTCCTACCCTGTGCATCTAACCATCTGTGATGTTTCAGTGCCTACCACCACCTTGGCACTACCAGAGCCAATAAATATCCAATTCCATTTAGCGAAACAAAGTGTCAAGCAGCAGTTACGGGTATCATGCGATGGCTTTATAGAAGGATACTTAGGCTAAGTGAAAACTACACAGGTGTATAAGTAACTTCCATAGATCTAGTATGGGAGAAGCTTACAGGGGCGGTACTGACCCAGTCTAGCACAAAAGTAGGAGAGGACGACAGAGAAGGTTCTCAGACTTGTAAAATTTGGCAAATTTGTTTCTCCTCACTAAGGAAAAACTATTCAAGGTGAAAATGGCAGCCTTCTTGAGAGTTTGGTAGAATCTCTGTGAAACTACCTACACGAAATATTTCCTAACCACTTACTCTGTTCTAAATGAGAGGAGTACAGGACACTCCTCCTTGAATCACCTCAGTGTCTTATGTTTGTTTGTCTGAGACAAGATGGGTCCCCATTTCTTATTTTCTTTAAGTTTATTGGCATAGAGCTCTCCCATACTTTTGTTATTATTTTAGTTCCTATAAATCTGCTTTATCTATTTTTCTTGATCAGTTCTGACATTTCATTAGATTTTAGCATCTTATCACAATGTATTTTCTTTCTATTGTGATATCGTTACTTTTTTATATTATTAGTTCATTGTATTATATTTTTAATATTTAAAACAAGTATACATTATTAGAAAATGTATTTAAATTTCATTTTCAGGTAAAAAGCCAGCAAACAAAACAGGAATAGCATGATGAAAAAATTAAACATTCCATTTCTAAAGTATTCAGGTTATGAAGAATGAAGAAGAAAAGATGAAAAGGCTAAGAAGGGCTGAGGATGAAGCTCAGAGGCAGAGTGTTTGCCTAACAAGCATAAGGTCCTGGGTTCAGTTCCCAGTACCAAAAAAAAAAAAAAAGCTAAGGAGAGAAGAAAATTGGGGGTGGGGAGAGAGAAAGAAAGTATTTTCCTTCAGAGGACAACTTGGTATGAAAAGCTAGAGCTTACAAGAGAGAATAAAGCTAGAGAGACTGTGTTTATTTGAGTTCATTGTAGAAGAATGTTTTTTGATTATGAGAGAACATGAGAAAGAGAGAAAAAAATAGGGAGTGGAGAGAGAGAGGGAGAGAGAGAGAGACAGAGGAATAGAGAATGTACTTACTCTATTATATTCCTAAATTCACAGAAATTAAAATTAAAATTACTACAGTTATTTCCTTATTTTATTTTTTAGGCTTTTGTTTGTCTTTTTTAAACTAAGATGTTTGCTTTAACTTCTGGTTTTTACGAAACAAAAGAAAGGGAAAAATCGAACCTTGATGCTTTCCTCTGATTATTCCCTCCCTCGAATTCTCCTGAGATGAACAGCTAAATGGCCAGGTCATTTGCTTCAAAGAAAAAATTGAATGATAGGAAAACACTTGGATAAATAAATCCAAAAAAGATATGATAGAAAATTGGACCTATTAAGGGTACATTTTAGGCAGTGAAGAACAGCTAAAAACTATTTGGGATTTTAACAAAAGCCATATTAAAGTTGGATTTTATGAAAATTGAAATAACATTGGCAATAAAAATCATAGGTCAGAAGTATAATGTATTACAACAAACAATTAGATCAAAATATAAGTGAATATTTTCTAACTCTTCTTATACCTTGTGGGCATCTTTGTCTCCTATCACTTACACTTTGTAGCATGTGCTAGATTACTCAAAGTAGTGGGCAGAATCAGTTTATCCCACTCCACTGGCCAACTCTGTGCAAACACAATTAAGATGATATAAGGAGGGAGGCCCAGGATTGCTTGGAATAGGAATGGGAAGTAGCAAAGTAGCAGTGAAAAAAATTTAACAGGAATTTCTATAAATAAAATTTATCAATATTTGCAGAATAAGCAATTTTCATTTTTGCCTCAAAACAAATTCCATTTTTCTTTGAAGCTTTCTAAGCATGAATATAGCCTGTATTAGAAATGGCCTTACCTCACCAAAGCCCACAGACTTTCTTTTCCTGTCTTTTGGAGATAGGGTTTCACTATGGAGTTTAGGCTGGCCTAGAACGAACTTTATAGTTCAGGCTGTCTCAAACTGGCAGCGATCCTCCAGCCTCAGCCTCCCAAGGCTGGGATTACTGGCATTGGATCACCACCCCTGGCCACTCATTCATTTTGTCATTCAATTTTCCTTTACTAAGGAGTTAATCTTCTTAAAGATAACCACATCAAAACTTTTAAGTTTATCTAAGCAAGAGGACTCACACAACAGGCAGTAAAGACCTGACTGCACTGGTCAGAGCAAGGCGGGGAAAGAAGGGATGTGGGGGATCTCTTATAAAATGTTTGTGGAAGGAGGCTAAAGAAAACACACTTGACTGTTTAACACAGAAAGATCCTAGTTAAAGGTTAATGGTGGTTTCTGATTGTTAATGTCTAGATAGAAGTCAGTGGTTTCTGATTGGTTAAGCTTGTACTTTGCATTGGGTTTCAGCTTGCTTAAATAAGAACCCAAATCCAAGGTGCTAAAGCCACCTCAGTGTAACAGCTTTCCAATTAAAACATAAAAAGTAATAGTCTTAATATAGGCATAAAGTGAATAAAAAGGATAATAACTTGTAACAGCCCACACTTACTAATGTCTCTGAAGGTTGTGTATGACATCTTGGCATGAATTTACACACACATAAGGAACATAGCTGTCTTTCAACCTCCTCCCTCTCCGATGCTGCTATATGTCTCCTCCAGATCTTCCTGGTTGGAAGTTCTAAACTTATCTGAAATCTTTCCTTTTTTTATGTATATAGCATTTGATCAGTTAGCAAATCCTTTTATATCTTTTCCGGTTTCCCTGTTTTTCACATTCCTTCTAACAGCTACATTCATGAATGTAATTTCAATAGATTATTTTTTAATGGCAAGGCCTTTGAGAGATGAAGTAAATGTAAATTATGAAAGACTCTTTCTGTGAACCATTAGAAAAATACTCATGGTATCACTAAATAACATGTAACCTTGGAAAATCTATAAATGTGAATGTTCCTTGCTCAGAAATAAAGAGACTGGACCAGATGATCACTGATATTCTCAGCTCTAATCTTTTTTTGGAAAAATAATAATGAATTTTTGGTAGGAAGGATTACCACTGCCATGATTATGCTAAAGGTACTTTGAAAATGGAATTAAAGTAATTAACAAATTGACCTAAAAGTATCAAGATTTACCTGGATATTTTGCTTAAGGACAAATAGAATCCAGTGAATCTTTAAAACAAGAATAAGAAAGGTTGGAAGTAGAAGGAAGGCTTTAGTCATCATTGCTGACTTGAAGGTAAAGAGGGAGAAATGAAAGAGTGAAAAGAAAATAAATTCTGTTCATATATCTGGTAATCTGAGCAACTGGTTGGAAGACAACACTATGTATTTAATAACTACTGTGAAATTCATATTACTTTGCTAAGTGAAATTCTGTATCACTTGTAATTTTTTCAGCTTTAATTCTAACTTACACTTTCTTAAAAAAAGAAAAAATGGGAAAAAAAGAAAAAGAAAAGGAAAATAAGTTCTTCCACAGCCAGGGATCTTTAAGTCTTGGGTAATAACCACAGCCCGGCAGATTCCCTCATTATAGTCTAGCAAAACTCTCATCTGAGAATTCAAGAATGCTTTGCTGAATTCCTTACCTACAAAAAGATGAGATAATAAATTTGTGTTGTCTTAAGTGAATTTTATTACCATAGCACTGGAAAAATGTGAACACTCTGTAAGAATTAGGCAACACATTTCTTGCTTTCCTTACTGTAGTTTGACTAGAATAGGGCAAGGTAGAAATAGCCAGAGCAGGTGGCTACAGAACGCTAGAATTCCTAAGACAGATGAAAGCTGGTGAGGCTGACTTAATTCATTTGGACAAAAGTGATTGTTGCCTCACTTACTGACATATTTGAGTACACTAAAAAACCAGAAGCTCTTATGCGTAAGTCTTTGGGAATGTCCATACGCAAAGGATGACAGAACAAATGTCAGCTAAGGGCAAGAACAGAAGTGTGTATAGCTTTGGCAACAAGAAAAGACTTAGAAAAATCACAGCAGATGGCTCTCATTGTTTCAAGGAACTGAGACAAAGCAACAGTGGAAAATGGTGTGTGGGGGACACTGAGCAGAAGTTTTGCATAGTCTTTCAGTGTGGGCAGCAGAACACTTCTTTGAAATAAATCAGAGGGACTGAGAAACTCCTTGGCAGTAGACCTAGCGGAATTTTCTTTTTACTGGCACATGTTTTCAGTACAAGCATGCATGCAGCTTATAATCTTCTTGGAAAGCAAACACATGTACGCAACACATATTGATTATTGTTTCTAATACCCTTGTCATTCCCCTAACTCCCTCTTTTAAATCCCCTTTCCCCTTTTTTATTCTTCTTGGTTTATCCACAAAATGTTATATTCATTTAGGTTATCAAGTCCCTGTGCTTGGCATATCTTTATTCCGCTCATTTTTTCTTCCCTGCCCTAGCTTCTTACCCCTGCTCTCTTGGACTGGGTCCCATGTGTCCATTCCTTGTCTCCATTTATCTGTCCTTTTGTATGTTCTTTCCTTGTACTTTGCTGTACCCAAATGAGAGATATAAACAGTATATACAGAATATATATGTATGATATGTATTTTACTCAACATTGTAATTTCCAGGCGTATCCATTTTCCCACAAATACTTCAAATTTGCCCTTTTTTTAAGTCACTAAGTAATAGTCTGCTATATATAATACCCCTTTTATCATTGTCATTTTATGAACATAAAAGATATTTCCAATATTTAGCTATTACTCATGATAGGGCTATAAACATTGATATGCATGTATTACTGTCTTGTGATGTCTTCAGCTTTTTGGGGACGATACCTAGAAGGAGGAGATCATACAGATCACATGGGATTTCTAAATTTTGTTCTTTGAGGACCTTTTGCACCTCTCTGCACAGCGGTGGTACACTCCCTTTCCCCAACACAGAAGGGTCCCTGTTGCACCACAGCCACACCACCCTTGCTATTTGTTTTTATTTCTTGATGATTGGCATTCTTTTTAGTGTAAGGGATAGAATAGTAGTGTGGTTTTAATTTGCATTTCTATAATGAACAGAAATATTGAACATATTTTCACATATTTCTTTGCCATTTTTACTTCTACTGAGAAGTGTTTGCTCATTTCACTTTCCCATTCTTGATGGATCTTCTATTTCAAGTGATGCAATTTTTTAAGGTTTTTATACATTCTGGATATTAGTCCTCTGTCTGAGGAACAGCTTGCAAGAGTTACTTCACTTTGTGGGTTTTCTCCTCATGCTGATTGATTCCTCTGATATGCAGAAGCCTTTCAATTTGATGCAAATCATTTGTTCATTCTTACTGCTATTTCTTGTGCAATTGTGGTTCCATTTAGGAAATCCTTTCCTATACCTGTGCCTTCAAATGCTTTACCTATCATCCTCCAATATGTTTTATTCTCCAGGTTTAATGTTTCCATTTCAATGCTCAGATCATTGATCATTTTTAAAATTTGAATTCACTATAGAATGAGAGATGAGTATCCAGTTTAAACTTCTGCAGAGAGATAACCAGTCTTCCCAGCAACACCTGTTGAATAGTCTGCCTTTTTTCCAATATATTCTTTTCATTATTTTGTCAAAGATTGAACAGTTGAACACACTTGGGGATATTTCTGGATCCTTGGCTCTGTTTCCCTGTTCCACTGGAACTTCTGTTGCCATACCAGGCCACTTTCATTACTATCTCTTTGTAGTATAGCTTAAAGTCAGGTATTGTGATACCTCCTGATTTTCTTTTTTGCCTAGGATTGATTTTAGTATTTTGGGTCTCTTCTAGTTCCATATGAATCTTAGGATTACTTTCCCTAGGTCTTTAAAGCATTCTGTTTGTATTTTGATTGAGTCTGCATTAGAATTTATATAACAGTTTGGAAGTACGACAGTTTTGACAAGACTGAATCTGTCTGTCCACTGAATCTGCCTCTTTCACTTTCTGATGTTCTCTTCAACTTCCTCTTTTTTTCTGTGTAAACGTCTTTCATTTCCTTGGTAAGATTAATTCCAAGGTATTTCATTTTTCTTCCTGCTACTGGGGCCAGGAGGATTTTGAGTTACACAAAGAGGATGATAGTCCTTACATCTTCATGCAGGATATACAGTAATTCTGAAGAAGGAGAAGTGTACCTGAAGGGAGATGGTGTTTCAATGTTGGGCACTGTTGCAAGGCACACTGTGGAAGAGCCATGATATAATATTAAAAGTCAACCATGACTGGAACAATGGGTAAGATTTCTACATAGTCCATTACATCAGGGAGCAGATGAGTCTCTGACTGAAGTTAGAAGGGTAACCCACTGGAATCCTAGCAAGAGAGCTAAAACCGTGATGCTGGTCAGAGAGCCAAAGGCTGACAAGTAGCCTGCCTTTGTGACCACAGCACTTGCCCACATACATCAGCACCTTTGGTCTTCTGAACCTGAAGTGTGACCTGATTTTGGTTGTGTTCTAAACAAGGAGCTAGAAATTCAGAAATTTACATGATTCATTGAAGATCACACAACAAGGCAGAGGTAAATCTTGATCTAGGAAGCTTTGCATCCTCTCTGTTCTACTGGAAGTCAGGTGTCTTGAAAGTGCTATATCACAGATTAGAACCTCGGATCTCGAAGCCTCTGTCCTTCTTACCCCATCACATCACTTTTTGAAACTATGTGCTTGCTTATATTCAAATGTTCTAATCATTATTTTTATAGATGCTACTTGTTATATTCATTGCCCCTGGCAAGCCTGTAGGGTGAAGATTTCTCTTCCCATGTGGCAACAGAGGCTTAGAGAATTCTTTGACATCTAATTCAACCAACACAGGTAGGCTAATGTGTATAAGAGTGAGAGCAATCACTCCACCTTTAACTCCAACAGCAGGATTTTTCCAGTAAATACCAGTACAGCACTCTTATCCTCTGGTATTGTTTCAGTGGATCTTGCCCCCTGGTTCGTATATGTGAAATCTCAGCACTACGTCTCTTGTTTCCCAGCTTGGGCTATCGGACGCAGCATGGATATCATAGCAGTCCTTTGGTCTCCCACCTGAGCAAAGAGCCCCAGGGCTACTTCTCCCTCTTAGAGACCACTTCCTGCTTTAGATAAGGAGGCAAGGGATGAGGTAGGCACAACTTCCCTGTAGTCCAACCCCCAGGGAACTGATGCAGCACAATGACAGTTCTTTCAGAAGACTCACAGCTTGCGCAACGAGGTGGCTGGGTTAGCTTGTGTGTGAGATGGTTGGCTGTGTTGGGGAATGCATATGTGCTTGCAATTAAGGAGAAGGTGAAATAAAAGGTGCCTTAAAGGAGAAAAGAAACAAAGGTCATTGGCACATGACTGTAAGCGCAGCACTCTGAGAGGCTGAGGGAGGAACACCAAACATTGGAGGCCAACCTAGACAATTAGCAGCTCAGCAAGACCCCGTCCCCAAATTGGAAAATAAAAATAAAAACGTGTTGTTGGACATATACCTCAGTGACAATACCATTACAGTTCCTAGAATGAGAGGGTGGGATGAAGGGAGGGGGAGAGGGAAGAAGAGAATGTGGGGGAGTGGGAAACATTGAGGAGGAAGGGGAGGAAGAGGAAGGGGGGAGGGGAAGAGGAGGAGAGAGAGGAAAATAGGAGGTGGGGAATGGAAAGAAAATCCGAAGGCGATATCTACAAATTGCAGTAAGGAAACCGAATCTGAGGACAGCTAACAAGGTAAATAAGTACCTTTAAATGCAGACTAGAAGAACACAGATTTCCCCATTCCTCACTCTTGTTTCTCAGAAATTTGTTAGATTGGATGCACCCTAAAATATTTGCTGCCTCCAGTTGATCTTGAGGTACTTCTCTTTACCCAAATTTCTCTAAAATGGGAAATGTAGCTACATAAATGCACACATTTGCAATTGCTTTTGATTATGCTTTCCTGATCTGTACCTCTTTCCTTGGAAATCTGATAAGATGAAATAGGAGAGGAGGAGACACATTGCAGGTTGGTAGGTACCATTCATCACTATATTAATGAGGCCGGGAGATGCCACAGCACTGGCTGGGAGATTGGAATGCCAGAGTAATGGCTAGGTCAACACTTGCCATTTCTAGCCTTTGAAAAATAGAATAGAACAGAGGTAACATCTGATACTCCACAGGACTTTAGTAACTTTAATTTATATAATGAACAATTAATTTCATGAATTCCTGTTTGCATCGAGGCAGTGAACTGCTTTCAGACATGAGCAATTCTTTCCCCCAAATACAACCCTTGAAGGTAATTTGTTTTCCTGGACATCTCTGGACTCCCTTCGAAAACAAGATTTTGTAGTCTGCAGTAGGCCCCTCAGTTGTGAGATGAAGGCGCCCTCTACTGGCCAAGTGGTTTGTTGCAGCAGCTGTGACCACTAACCAGCTCTGTTGCTAATTCCTTGTGGTCAATGTATGATTATGGCTAATCATACATTGGCCCCAACGAAGTGAGTACCAACGATAATAGCCAATTAACACACATGTACACACACACACACACACACACACACACTCACACACACACAACCCATCTCTGAAATTCTATAATATAGGAGTATATTATGAGTAACTTAGTTATTATCTTGTATGCTCTCTGTGCTTGTTCACTGTAGCTATGTAGGATGTTTTTTTCCACAACTGTAAGTAGGCCAGACTTCAAAGGCTGGGTTTTCGTATCATAGTGACTCAAGTTCAGTGACTCTTCTCCACTGACTGCATTGGAAGCATTTTTTAACTTACTATTTGCATTGTTTGGGATAAGTTAATTAATTTCTCAGAATCTTTGGTTCTTGACCTTGGAAAATAAAAAAATAAAAATACAATTTTCTAAGCTCATTGTGAGAATTAAAATACAAAGCATCTGTCCATTACACAAAACATTTCTGGCATAGTGGATATTAGGGCTCTAACTTATATTTTATTCTTCAATCTCTTCCTGAGGTCAGGTCAATGAATTTAACTATAACTAGAAATATGAAAATTACAGTAAATAAAATAGCAGAACTTGAATTTATTCTAATTTAAATAACCTATGCACATGAGCAGACAGCTGTCCACACACTGTCTGAGCAGACAACGCGCTGGAGGCACAGGCTGAAGAAAGGCACTGAGACGGCGCTGCTGCTAGCCTCCCGCTTTCTCCAGGCACCTAGGGAGGGAAGTCTGTATCCTGCCTCCATCTCAGCTCCTGCCCTCTGCCAGCCTGGCACCACCTGCAACTGCGCCACAGATGCTTACTGAAATAACCTGCTGTGGTCCGTTGTTGTCATCATCCCTTTGTGAAGTACAAAGGCATGTGCTTCCCATCCGAGACTGTCCTCCATTAAATACATCATTATTTTTCTACTTTACATCTCTTTTCCCATGCTCCTCTCACTCCTTTTGAATACACATTAATGGCATTGCTTTTTCACTTTGTATCTTTCACTCTGGGAGCTAGACATAAAAGATAAAACAAACATCTTACTTCAGGTAATCCATACACTCTATTGTCAGTGTTTCCACTTTTAAATTATCTTATTCCACAACAAAGGCCGTTATATACAAACATTAAAAAAGTTTTTAAAAGTGAGATTAGCTCCCTCAAACCTACAAAAACTGTTCATT
>NW_004524629.1:9730773-9733313 GCF_000260255.1 Octodon degus
TGCCCCTTTCATAATGATCTCTAGAAATCCCACCTCCAGTGCTGCCCTAGAGTCTGGACTGTCAGCTCCGGGAGGCAGGGCGGGGCTGACCTTCGCCTCCCTGGGATGCTTGGTACAGCTGCAATGCAGGGGTGCGCGGCAGGCACACAATCATTTTGTGTAGTTCAGTTCAACTAAACTGAGCATCTTTCCTCAAGATTTAAAATTCAGTTGGAACATGGGATTGTGTTAGTAGAAAGATTCTGAAATAATCAATGAGAAGGCCCTGAGACTTCAATATAACTTGAATCTGTGAAAAAGTTACTAAGGATTGGTTTAAAAATGGCAGTGACAGGTTCGAACTGGGGTGGACTTCACCATTGTAACAATTTTCTGTTGTTCCCTTTTTAATGTCTTTCTCTTTCCCTGCAGAACTTTGAGTTTTTATACTTGTTTTGCTTAGCCACTTGTAATAAATAAAAAAGAACAATTGAATCAGACATCTTCTGCCAGTTAGAATTTCAGTGTCCACAAGTTTTTATATGGATCCCTCTGAGGAGGGAAAAAATTCAAGCCCAGTCACTCCCAATTCCCATCTAAGACCACAGCCATCTTTACTTCCACAGACTGACTGTGTGTCTCTTCCTATCTGTCTGCCCCCGTGACCCGATCTGCTGGGGATGAGTACATTCCCTCATGTCTCAGCACCGCACAGAAGGCACACGTTGTTTTTCTACTTCTCCCTCAACAATGAGCATAAGCATCGAGACCAGGAGAATGAAGGAAGTGGCCAAGCCCCTCAGAAAGAGTATCTGCCACGCTGAACTGTGAATGTATTCACAGACCTACGCATGGTGAGAGAGACTGGGGCACGGGTAATCAGCAGTTGCATCAGTCAATCCTGGCTAGGGATACAGGTATAAAATGAGCTATACACATATGTCAGAATGTACAAGCTCGGCTGACAATGGCTGCTGACAGAATTGGATGAGGAACCCTGCAGAGGGTGTCTGCACTCTGGAGACTGAAGGATCCCTTCAAAGGTCTGGAGCTCCCTGCAGTGTCCCACAGGAGTCTGTGCCATTGCCAAGGGGTCTGCAATGAAGGCTCAAGAGCCTCCGCCAGAAGGTTGAAGCATCTGCACCAGAAGCTGAGGAGTCTGCGTTAGATCCCAGGAGGTGATGTCCAAAGAGAAAGCAAAGACTGTAGCTCCTCTGAGGAAGAAGCAGATCTGGCCTGCTTTCATTTCCTGGTTGACAAAACTGTTCAACCTTCAAGCCACGTGAGGGAGGCCTCCCACACCCTAGGGTATGGGACTGCTGGGCTCATTTAGTTGAGTTTGTCTGATTCAAATTGACACAATCAACAGACCATCACCGAAGTCCAAGGTCAGTCTGATACCATTGCCTGGCGGTACCCTACCAAGGTCAGTACTGGCCAGTCAGGGTGCAGTGCTAGAACCACACAGCACTGTGCTGAAAGAGTTGATCTTCACCAAGGAGCCAAAGCTGCAGCAGCACAGAGAATGAGAATAAAAGAATGGCATCTCATTTTCAATTCTCATTCACATTTTATGTATTTTTCCAGTACTACACTACATTTTCTTCCCTGGGTTTCTACCTCTAAACTTCCTAGAACTTACTTGTTCTATGGGCTGTTTGGTGAGAGAAACATTTGTTCTCAACTTTCCCAATATCGTCTCCCACCTGAAGACTATGCATCAACAACGGTTCAGTCCATTGACTATTTAAAAATTCCCTTTTAAAAGTTGAATATGGTGCAAAGGAGGAAAATGAGTGAGTTGCATTAGTCTCAGGAGTGTGTTCTGATTTCTTTTTTTTTTTTTCTTTTTTTTCAGAACTGGGGATTGAACTCAGGCCCTTGCGCTTGCCAGGGAAGCGCTTATTCCACTGAGCCATCTCCCCTGCCCCTGTGTTGTTTCTAACCTCCCACCTGCCGAGTAAAGTATTGTCAACTTTGAGCCCTGAGTAGCAGTTTCTGTGTCTAGTGACAGAAAAAGGGAGTTTTACTGGCTACATTCAGCTGGGCCTGCCACACACCTGGAAATAGAAATCAGCAGTTCAAAAGAGCTCAAGGGAGGATAGTGCCATGGCTTGGCCCATAGATGGCCCACGAATGGACGAAAGAGCCTGCCAGGACATATGTAGCTCAAAAAACAAAGTATCAGGGGGGCGAGGAAATAGCTCAGCAGCTTAAATGCCTGCCTAGCAGGGGCAAGGTCCTGAGTTCAATCCCTATCACTACCCAATTAAAAAAAATATCTGCACAGAGGCCTAACAAAATCTACTATATAGAATTTGGGAGGACACAAAAGTGAAAATGAGAAATAGATAGAAATAAAATCATAAGAATGAGGCATTGTGAAAAACAACAAGTAAAATATTGCAATAGGAAAGATCAAAACAACTGCTGGGAAATCTTGGAGCTAAATAAAATAGGGATTGCAAATTGCCAAACTTGATGACTGGAAAACTTAGCAAAAATCTTGTCAATGGATTGATAGTGAATATGTTAAGTTGGAGAGGGACAAACAATAGAAA
>NW_004524629.1:9734003-9753854 GCF_000260255.1 Octodon degus
AAAATTTAGGGCTATAGTTTAAGGCCTCTTTAGAACCAGAGGTATGTGTTTGCTTGCCTCATTTGTTAGTTTGTTTAGAGGATCATGACAAGAATACAATAAAAAGAGAACAGAGATGGAGGAAGTTGTGCGAGTGTGTATCCATGTGTGTGTCTCTACATAATGATCTATGTAATGATCAATGGATCCCTCATCACAAGGACAGTTAAGGCTCAAACACTGTGCAGAGCCACACCATTGGGAGGACTGATGCTGCTTCTAGGGTAACTAGCTAGCAGGCCAGTGTTACAGTTATAGACGAAGGCCACTTTGTTGCCAATGGAAGGCAGCAAAGGTGCCTGCCACCCATTTTCTGGCTTGTGTTTTCCTTAAGTGGAAAGCTACTTCTAGTAATGCAATATTTTGCCATGAAAGCCTCTAACAACACATCTCCAGTGGATGGCACAGTGCCTGCTGAGTAAGTAGAATAAACTCAGGCATCTTAAATAACTGGATGGATATGATCTCAGCTTTTGGTTTAGCACTCGTCAACAGAAGCAGCTCTAGAAAGCAATAGGAAAGGTAAAGACATATTTATCAGCCATTCCAGGATAGTTTTCTGAACTTTCCCCACCATATCGGATTCCAATCTGCCCCCTAAACAGCGCCGTGGAGTTATGCTATGGTATTTGTAGGCGGTGCCGTCAAATGCTATTCTACTAGGTGCTAATAAATTATAATGAGCCTGATTTAAGCACAATAATAGCATGGTGCGTTAACACGTGCATGAACGTAAGTTGCAAATGTGCTTATATGTTTACAAGCAAAACTTTGCTCTCTGGAAAATGGAATACTGACGTAATAAGTCTGCCCATTTTCATGTTAATAGGTGAAAATATCTATATGTGTGTTAGTCAGTTTTTGAACGTATGGTTAGCACATCACAATTATTTCAAAATATCAGGCAGTTATTGCTTATGGCACAAGTGATGTGAGCACAAAGTTAGTCATTGTTAGTGCTTTCATGGCTTTATGCTTAGGGATGATAGCACCCCCTTCGATTTTTTCTGAATCCCACAGTGATACTCAAAACACCCAAGATTTGTATAAACACCACTTCATAAAACAAGAGTTGTGTTGGTGCTGAAGATTCCACTTGGAATATTGCCTAAAGCATAGGGTTCTACTTAAACTGTAAGAGCAAATGATGAAAAGAAAACCACGGAGCTCAGAACTTCCGTTTAAATATAATTCTGATGCGATTTAGAAGAGCAATCATTCCAGAGATTCTACTGTTAGTGATGATTATTAATATATGTGGATGAGCATGTAATTTAGGTATACATTCATATAAACATATATAAGATATAAGGTTGGAATAAGTCCTCTTTCTAAGTTGTTTTCATAAGAATTCCCAGTGTGCTGCAAGCACTGCTGTATCACCGTCAGCACAGAAATCCCAACCAATCAAATGAGACCAAGGATGAAGCTGAAGCCACTCCTGGGCCCTGCAGATTTATAAATAATACAAGAACTTTTGTATTGTTGACAAAGTATTATTGTGACCCAACCATTGAAAAGGAAGTGTATCTTTTTCAGCTTACAAAGACATCTCTGGAAATAAAGGTGTTTTAGTCTACAATTAAATAGACTGTTCTCTAGAAAGCTGTCCTATACATGGCCCACAAGGCACTGAAGGTGACCTTTACTAAGCAAGCATGAAAAGTGGGGGACTGGTCAAAACCTTAACTGACTACAGAAATATTTTCAGGGAAGAACAACTGGTCAGAACTTTGGCTCAGTTTTGAGATATGGGGGTCAATATTTATATCTTTAGAGACATAGATTCAGACACCTAGATATGATCATTTTTAGATTTTGAAATTGAATGGCAGAAGTAGTGGCCCTGACCCATTATCCCAGCACTTGGGAAGCTGAGGCAGACAGATCAGCAGGAATTCAAGGCCAGCCTGGACTACACAGCAAGTCCAAGGCCAAAATGTAAGGAGGGGTTTTTCATGATGCTACTAGCAACAGTAGAATTTCAATATCCACAGACAAAAGAACTACTACATCCACAAGGGAATATATATTGGATACTAATGTATGCTACATAAAAACAAGTAAAACAAAGTAACTTATTGATTCAGTATATGGGGCATAACTATTTTATTAATAAAGGTAAATAATAAACAGTAAATTTAGAGTAGTGGCTCCATCTGATGAGACATAGGAGACGACACAGGAAAGAAGCACACAAGAAGGTACAAATTTGAGTAACATCCAAGTCTTTGCGTTGGGTAGTCACTCCGGAACTTCACTTTCTAGATAGGTATGGTGAAGGACACCTGTAATCCTACCACTTTTATGAGGCTCAAGGATGAAGATCACAAATTTCTGCTTAGTCTGTGCAACTTAGTGTCCCTGACTCAAAAACTACAGTACAACATCCTAAGATATGCTACAAGACAAGACAGTGCTAAAGGGAGCTGCAGCTCAGGAGAAAGGCTGTCGGCTTCATCCTCAGCATCTCAAAGAAAGCTTCATGGCTTTTATGAAATGCAAGACACGTGTAAATAAACAACAACAACAACAACCACCTTGGTACTATTCAAACAAAAACAAAACGAAATAAAGGTGAAGTCTTAGCCTAACTGTATATTAATTGCCCCAAAATATAAAACCAAGTGCATGTGAAACACCACAGTAACCAGTCTCAGTAACAAATGATTCGTTACACAGGGAGCAATGAACAAGCACTTAACATCTGCAAGGTAGTATTGCCGCTCCCTCGGCATTGGCACCACTAAATTGATGTCTTTACTAAAATGTCCTAACGGCGTGCCTGAACGTCTTCCCTGAGTGCTGTATATACCATAGAAGTGAGCATTACTTTGCGTTTTCTAATTAACAATCGGGCAATTTAGATGCTGACACAGAATATTCCTCTCAACGTATATTATAGGCCATTACGTGCAGAAATGTGACATGCCACAGATTAAACCTTAATGAGATTTGGAGACTGCTGGCTTTTTTCACAGATGGCGTTCTTGTTTAAAAGTTGTAGAAATGTAGACTAAACCTCAATAAACTGAAAGTTAAGATAAAATGAACTCTGTTATATAGAGTCTCACAAATTCTAGCAACTCCTGAGTATGCGAAGGGATGCCAATAAACTGATCATTTTTCAAAAAATTCCTCATCTTTACCACCAAAAGACTATTTCTATAAAATTTTATGAATTGCTGCTCAAATTCTTCTGAGAGAACCATGCTAATTACTACTGCTTCTTCACAGTTATAAATCTACTACATCGATTTCAGCCAAAAGATACGTATCCCATGCCCCAAAAAAATCACTTTCCAGGGGCTGGTGAGATGGCTCAGCAGAATAAGCACTTCCCTGGCAAGTGCAAGGGCCTGAGTTCAATCCCCAGTTCTGAAAAAAAAAAAAAAATCACTTCCCTCCTATGCAAAGCCCTGATGAAATTATCCAGGAAGACTGAATTTTCTACATGGGGAGCAAACCCTGCAGGACATGGCCTCACCTCTTCTAGGCTGCTAGTGCAGTAGCTGTTCAGAACATGGGGCTGCCATCCTTCTGAGAACACGAAAAACCTACCTTGAAACATGCAAGTCCCTGTTTTTTATGCCCGTCTCAACAGCTTCTGTCCTCTCCACTGCGTGTAAAGCAGAGATATAACTGCGAGTGTGCACATCCACCTGCTGCTCATTATGGAAAGACTTTCACAAGTTCTTTATCAGTGTTGGGGAAAAAATCCTTTGCAAAGCATCTGAGATCCTTCATGACTTAGTCCCCTCGTGTGATCTGAGATTCATCTTTCATACAACTCTTCAGGCCCCAGGCCCCAGACCCCAGGCAATTTGCCATGAAATGTCCTACCCTGAGCCCTTGCTCTTTTGTTCCCTGGTATTGGGAACATTATCCTGTTGTGCTTTCCTCATGTGAATAGCTATCTGTCTGCTGCCTTTAATACTCAGAATGGGTTTCACCATTTTAAGAAACTATCTCGTTATACAAAACAGTGTTTCTATGGAGAAAACAGTTGAATAAAGTCGGATCTACAAGGAAAAACAATGCAGATAAAAAAAGAAAGATCTGGTTGTCTGAACACATTTTCAAATCCAGAGCCTGTTAGTTCATTTGCAGTCTTCAGACAGTCATTTTTCTCTGTGTGTTCATTTAATTTATGGAAAAACCTAAGTGGCTTCATTAAAAACTCTCAAGTATCCCTTTGAAATTCTAAATTTCAATTTTCATAAAGTTTTTAGATTAGAGTCTCTCCTACTCTGAACATACATAGTGAGTGTGTTATATCATGGGAAAAGGGACAAGAGGACAGCAGGAGGACAAGAGGAAGACGAGGAGAAGAAGGGGAAGGAAAAGGAGATGGGGAAATGAAAGGAGAGGGAGGAGTAGGGAAGAGAGATTTGAACGGGGAGGAAGAGGATGAGAGGAGGAGGGAGATGAGAGAGCAAGGAAAAAAAGGGGGAGGATGGAGAAGGAGGAGAAGGAAAAGGAGGAAGAGAGGGAGAAGGAGAAAGAAAGAAAGAGGAGAAGGAGGAGGAGGGAAAGGGGAAGGGGAAGGGCAATGGGAAAGGGAAGGGGAAGGAGAAGGAGGAAAAAGAGAAGGAGTAGAAGGAAGAGGAGAAGGAGAAGCAGAAGGAGAAGGAGAAGGAGAAGGAGAAGGAGGAAGGCTGATTGGGTATGTACTAAACCAGAAAGCACCATGACATTTCTGCTGTGTCTAAACTGGTGACAGGCTTGCTTATAGTTGTGTTTTCTGTGGAGAAACAAAAGGAAACATATTTTACTGCTTTCTTGTCATCTTATAAATATAAATTAAAGCAAATAATCAGTGGATACACTTACCCAAAAGAATTTTATTTACTTGATCTTCAATTTTGCAAAATATGTATTGAGATATAGATTGGACACATTGATTTTTAAGAAAAGATTTATTAAGCTTATTTAGCTACTGTTATTAAGTTTTTGGAACACAAATTTAAAAAGTCAAAATGGTAATAGTCATGCTTAAAAGTATCTGCTTATAACTGCTCAATATGTCAATTATATTTGATTTACCCCTGTTCCCTAAAGCAATCACCATGCAGAATTGCCTTATTATGCTCTTTAGCACAGTTTTCTATACAAGATTTGAATATGTTTTCTTCAAAGTTATTTGTTTCAAACCTTTATTCATATAAAGTAATAGCTGCTTGCTCCATAAATGCATTTTTCCCTAAAAAGCCATTTTAAAAATACTAATAGAAATAATAACTTCAGAAGCATGTGCACACACTCAGATATTTCTGTGTTTGCTGGGCTACAGGACCAGTGAGCCACTGTTTCTGGCCTCAAGCAGAATACAGTCTAATAAAATGAATGAGAGATAGGCTCAGGGAGACGACGATCTCATATGCATGCAACAGAGCAAATGTCACACTGGGTGGGACGAGGGTAGCATCATAGAACTTTTCTTGTCATGGTAATAAGAGAAATTAGGAAAGAAAAGAATACATTGTAAACTTGTCCTTGACAGCTGCACATTGTTTCCACCATGGCCATCAGGAAAAAAGGTTTTCTTGTCACAAGAACTGCATAAGACACCCACAGAATTAGGCTGGCACACAGCACAGAGACATGCTCATGGACTTGGAGGTATCCTAGGATAGCAGCAATCACTGCAGAGGCCAGGGCCGCAGCCTGGACTGCACTGACGGCCAGATGAAGGAGGTGGTTTAATTCAGTCTTGAGTACCCAGTAAGAATGGGCTACAAAAAAGAGACCTCAGAGCAAGAAGCTGGGCTTCTGTGCTGCTGTGGTGCCTGGCAGGGAAGCAAAAGAGGATGGTGGAGAGGCAGTGTGAACGGAAGAGTGAGGAAAGGAGATCTGAGGAGGAGCAGGGTAGCTTGGAAAGTTATTTGGAAAATATTTATTTTTTTTGCAAGAGAAAAGAAAGTTTTGTACAATGTTAACAACCCAGGTTACCAAGAAAATGGGGCTGTCACAGACAGAAACAACATCAGAAGTCAGGAAATGGTTAAAGCTATCTTTTTTATTTTGTTGACTTTCTTAATATTCACTTTTAATTTATGCTGATTTTAGATAATGTATTCTTGATAAAAATGTCATGGTTGGGTTTGAATCTAGTGCACAGCAATGAAGAAATGTGGCTACAAGGTTTCTTGTTACCACAACCACAGGGACAGTTACACCATGTGGTGTGTCTTCTTGAACAGTCATCTCTCACTGGAGACCTAGCCCACCTGCCCTTACATCTTCTACTACACTTTTCATCAGATTTTTACCTATTAGTTGAACACATTATGAACTCAAATTGATGCATCATAATTCTAAACTGTATTAATGTTTAAGTGCAACATTTGAAAAAAACTTGCGGTTTGTTTTGGTAATTGTCATTTTACTTTACATGAGTAAATCGGAATCAGAACATCTGGCTACTATTGGCAACAGCCAAGATAAACCCACCTAGCCCAGAAAGAAATAACCATAGTTCCCTTTTCAAAGAATCTGGAGGTCACTGGGCCTGATCTGCACCACTGTCACTGCGGCTTGAGTCCTCTTGAGAGAAAAATGCTACTCTCTTCAGTAGTGGACGCTGCCTTGGCCGCTCAGGTCTTTAGGAAAATCCTTGTCCACCTTCTCCCCTTACAGTGCACTCGGCGTCTTCCCTGCGTTGTGAGGCAACGTTTTCTGTCTTCTCACTGGAAGATAACCCACTTATAAACGGATAGCCGCCTAAAAGGCAGGGGGGCAATTTAGGGAGACAAGTAAAAAATACTCACGAGTTACTCACTTAGCATTTCCAGGGATTTTTACCACAGACCTGCAATATTCCTACTAAGAATTTAAGCCTGTGTTGCCTCCGTTTAGCTAGTTGTTTGGAAAATGCTAGAAATAAGTGGTGTACCTCGAGGAGCTTTGGCATATGTTCTGCGTCTACTTGATGATTATGGAAATGCTATAGGAGAGGTAATAATAGGTACGATAATGAGTACGCCTTGGGAAATCGCTAAACTTTTGAAGGCGCTCATCTTTAGATCTCTAAACAGGCTCCATAGTTCTCCATTCCTTGTGCTCAATTTGAGAATTTTAAGCTGCAACTACCTCTCTGGCCAGTGGAGGGCAGGATTGTTCTACTTTTGCACTTACTTCCCGCCTACTGCCTTAGGAAAAGAGAGAGGCACACAGCTAAGGCAGCAGGGGAGAGTGGGCAGGCAAACCTAAAAGCTGCAGCACGAAGCAGCCCCAAAGAGGTCTGCCAAGTATGAAAAGGAAATGACATTTCATGAATAACAGTAAAGAGCTGTCGTGCGAAGGAGTGATCAGGTTTGCAGAACAAACGGAACAGTTCCGACTCTGTCAATGTATGTGGGTGCGTTTAACAAACATTCTCCTCTGTACTTTCTAACTAGCTTCCTCAAATCCCTATAACGGAAAAAATCCAGAAGGCTGACTTTGAGTTTCTCTGCACATTTGTATATTGATAGGGTCAATAAATTAGCTAACTAACAATGCAAAATGGAAAGCATAATACTTTCCGGGAGTACGTGTTTCTCACTTTGATGTTATGCCCTCAGTATATATAATTTAAATCCGCAGTTTTCTGGACTTAGACAAATAGCTATTTTTATTTATTTATTTATTTATTTATTTATTATTTTAGGGAAGGATTACAGGATATTCAGGGTCTCACTCCTAGATCGGACTCAGAGTGATCTGCCTGTTTACAGCCTCCCAAGTGCTGGGATTATGGGCAAGCGCCACAACGCCCAGTCTCAATTGCCGACTCAGGGATCCGGGCGTGGGGCCGGCACGGCAGGCCAGGAATTGAATCCCCTGCCCTTACACTTGCTTGCAGGCGCTTTAATCCGCTGAGCTATTCGGCTGGCCCTAAATAACTGTAAATAAGGCACCTAAAATACTCATTTCCTGGACACCTACTAGGAAACTGAGGTTATACTCAGGAAGTCCGTAGTTGCCGAATACACTGCTGACTCCTTCCATTCCCAGATTCAGCTGTGGGCTGCTGTGTAACGCAAAGCTTGCGCTTGACAAAAATCACTGTTGTCACTGGAAACGGCATTTCTATAGAGTGCTGCAACTCTTCATTTTGTTTCACTAATTGTTGAATGTCCTGGTATTCTCACTGAGTCACAAAGTACGCACACATAACAAAAGTAAAATAAAATTCCTCTGGGCTAGGGTGTGGCTCCATGGGGCAGCACCTCCCTGGGATGCACAGGGGTCCTGGGTTCAACCTTACTTCTCTCCACAAGCCAAAGGAGAGAAGTGTATTTGTAACTCAGGGTTCTCCCAAAGGTTCACGTGTTGTATCTACTTTGCAACTCCAGACAATCCGATTCACAAAGACCGCAGCAGAAGCTAGAGATCTCTGCTACTGAGGAACTTGGCACTGAAAAGTTCCTGCAAGACTCAAAGTAGAAGGTGGGAGAAAGACCACTAGGGAGATTGATTCCTCCAAATCTTAGCAGAACAGAAGTACAATGTGCAAATTTCATGATTAGTCTATGGCCAGGCTAATCTTGCTAAATCACAGAACAGAGCGACTCCAGTCATATCACTCCCCTCTGTGATACATCTGTGAGACCTGGAATTCTTGGCATCTGTCTAGTTACTTTGCACTCATCGCTGGAACAAAATACCCAAAACCCAAAATGAAGGAAGGAAAGGTTTAGTTAGCTCACAGTTAGTGGAGATTTCAGTCCATACTCAGCTGGCTCCAAGGCAAGGTAGCACATGGAAGAGGGAAGCAGCTCATGTAGGCGGAAAATAGCAAGAGCATAGGGAGTGGCAGCAACCGTGGTTTCTAGCCTCTCTCCCCACCTTATATTATAAGCAGGCTATACTGGGGTGGGGTTGTAGAACTCACACAATGTTCATGCCCTCCTTCTGCTCAGGATGAGGATGTTTACAACTAAGAATCCTGGCTCTCTGCTGAGTCACTTAATTAAACTTCTCAAGTTGACACAGTGTATCAACCAGTACAGCCTCCATCCCCAGCGCTTCTCCAGTGATGGCCTCTGATCTCCCAGCCTGCCCCCTGCTGTCCCATGAGCTTCACTAAGAGTTTCCACAGTTGCTTCCCTCTACCCTGTTGGCTCCTGGGCAGGCCCCTTTCTCTAGAATCCAATTGGCAGGAAGAGTGGCCAGATTTAGTAAGAGCAGTCCACCTTCCAGACCCCACAAATGGCCTCCAAGCTGTCTGCCCCAGGGCTGTCTGAGAACCCTGCTCCTCTCACTGTACCTCCCACTCAGCCTACCTCAGAACTCTTACTCTTTTCTGTCATAGAACATATTTCTTCAACCAAGCAGCAGGCTACATACTCTTAATTTTAATACTCTGAAAACTGCTTTTTCGCAGTGACACTGTCTATTTTTTTTCCAACTTTCTGCTAGCAGAAGGATTGTAAGTTTGTTAGTTTGAAGTCCGTTTGAACAACTTAGCAAGACTTTCTCTCAAAATAAATAAAAAGATTAAGGTTATAGCTTAGTCTAGGCTCTTCTATTTTGCACTGTAAAACAAAACAAAAAAATAGTTTTCATGAAGATATCTTTCCTACTAACCATTAAGATAAAATATATATGTAATATATCCTTCACAATACTTTTTATCCTTTAAAATACTTAGTACAACACCCGACAGACATAGACATTTAATAAATATTTACAAAATGAACTAACAAATAAATTCATTCATTCACAGTTTCTGGTACATCATAGTTATTTTTCTAAAAAAGAATTTGATAGACTTAATGATATTTAAGTAATTTCTTTCTGTACAATAATAATTATAAGTCAAGTTTCAAAGTGCCAGAGAGTTATCTTGCCAAGAGCCATTGTTTAGTCCAGTGGGCATTCATTTGTGTGGTCCCTTTGAAAGGAGAATGTACAAATATGAAGAACCTAGCACATGTGTTTATTAGAAACCCTCAGCTTTCTTGAAAAATCATGGAGAAATTTTATGAAAGACTTTTTGGTGGCCAAAAATTGTAACACTACCATTGTCCCCAAGCACGGAACCAGGAATACTTATCTTCCTGACATTGCCTTTCCCCAGGCCCTGTGCTTGATTTTGGTAGATCCCTGAGCAGAGAACTCCTGGATATTTGGCAAGGTGAAGAAGTAGAACTCTGAGAACTCAGAGAGAGTGTCTATAACATATCAGTTATATATTTATTCTACACTCTATTATATATATTATAGTTACTACATATTTAAATTAAGTATTTAAAATGTAAACTAGAATTTTACCCATATGGAGGATAGTCTGCCAGATAGCTCAGCAGACTAACAGACTTGCTTAGGCAGAGCGCAGTGGCTGGGGTTCGATCCCAACCATGCCATGCTGGCCCCAACGACAACATGGGCTAAGACAGCAATTGAGACTGGGTGTGCTGGCACGCATCTGTAATCCTAGCACTTGGGAGGTTGAAAATAGGAGAATCACTATGAGTCTGATCTACATAGTGAGACCCTGTAGACTCTGTCCCAAAAACAGAAGAAAAAAAAAAAACAGCATTCGACCTTTACAATAAAGAACAATTAAAAGACAGAGTCCAACCAGTAAGAGAATTGAGTATTTAACAATTGCATTTTAAAAGCAGTATCTTTGTTTTTTCTAGTTTCTCTGCAACTTTCCCAATAAACTTAAGCATCGTATAAGGAAATAATTGCTGTGCCCATTCAAGAGCTATTGTCATCACTGTGAAGGAGGAAGAAAATATGCAAGATTTGGCCTCTACCTTCTTCATGTAAATAGGAAGAAAATTTTCCTGAGAAAATCAAATTTTTGGGGCCAGGGAGATGGCTCAGTGGAATAAGCACTTCCCTGGCAAGTGCAAGGGCCTGAGTTCAATCCCCAGTTCCTCAAAAAATAAAAACAAAAACAAACCAAAACAAAAAGAAAATCAAATTTTCCAGGATATATTTATGCAAATATAAAATTAAAATTTAATAAATGGCATGAATCATTGTGTATTCATGAGAAGAAAAGCCAATTCCAAAATAAAGTTGGGAGTTTTTACCCGAGTTAAGAGTAGGGGTAGAATGAGCACAAATAGAAGACTTATAATGAAGGAGCAACTAAACAAGAATTGAGTGAAAATGACATTTTATTGGATGGTAAGGAAGCTCATCTGTGATAAGCATTTGCTGATCATTTAGCATGTACTGCAGACTTTACTAAGTATTTCTGTGAAGACTTATTTATGTTGAAAATAATAGTAGCATGGTCCTAAGACATGTTTTCCATTTGCTTTTATTACCAATGAAAAAAATCTCAAGGGTCCTCCCAGCCTCATTATGTCATGGAATCATATTTCTGGGGTTAGGGACCAAAATTTTGTACCATTACAAGCCTACCAGGCAATTCTAATGCTTCCTTGGAGTTGAGAACTGGACCATGTGCTTATAAGACCTAAAATTCTAAGGTAAATTACATTAGACATATTAGAAACAGGAAGCCATATACATGTTAACAATACCAGTGTGAATCAGAAAGGAATAATTGTTTAGTTCTAGTTGCTCAGAAGAAAAAAACTTAACAGAGGCTAAACGTTTGATAGAGTTATTAGGGGATGGTCGAACTTTTGTAAAATGTTCCACTAAGTGATGCAGATTCTAGAAATGAGGGGAAGATTCTAGAAATGAGGGGAAATGTATAATGAAAGCAGTTCATCTTTTCAGAAAATAAGTGATTCTTTTTAAAGAAAGTGCAGTAAAGTACTTCTCTAACTTCTCTTCTTGACTCTCTTCTCCCTGCCTTCTCTTGAGCTTCTTCTAGCACAGTAAAAAACCCTACACTTTCCTAGAATTATTGTAGAAAATTTCTAGCATATCATTTTTTCCAGTGTGCTGGATTTTTACTTAATATCATCAGTAGCTACTAATAAGAGGAGAAAAAAATTAGTTTGCCTGTATTTTATATTTTTATTTAAAAGTAACTAGTAAATAAAAATAATGATTGCAAATAAAACTCTCCTCTTTCTTATAATAAACAAGTATGTGTGTCTGAATGTGGAATACTTTGGATAGACTTATAAAGCATTCTCTGTGTTAAAAGGCCCTGAGGAAGAATGAAAATTGGTGCTGCTCCAGCGCCAGAGCTAGGCGTGCTCCTGAAGAGACACAAAAGGTAGACTAGTACCTGACCATCTCAAGTCAAAAGGAAAAGTAGTATTTAGCACAGCAGTAGGAACACTGAGAAACATGCCAACAAGCAAGATTTTAGACAAAGAGGCAGGAAACAGGAAACTGTACACGCTAACTGCTGAAGGTTTTTAAGGATCTTTTTGGAAAGAAAGAAGCTACGAAAAAAAAAGAAGCCACAGAAAGATGAATAGTTTCAGGTACAGTGCTGCCTACAGCACTTGATAAACCTTTTTAGCCCAGAGCTCTTTGAAGAAGCTTCTGCCCCTTAGGCTTGTCTAGAACATACAAGAGAGTTACCAAATCCTGAAGGTCCCTGGGGTGGGGAGTGTTCTTCTCAGGGAGACTCCATCAACTGGCTTGTCAGTGTGATTTACAAATTACAGTGTATCCTCATTTATGAATTCCATCAGTTGCAATTTCTCCTACTTGCTAAAATGATTTTGTAATTCTCACCATAATATGTCCTACACTTTCATGGATGGAGTTGCCCTGTTGACTCTGCAATTAGGCTGAACCTAAGCCTTCTCTTTGTGGTCTGTTGAGTGTCATGTGTTTCAACACTGTGCCTGCATGTAGCTATTCATGTGCATGTGTATGTGTGTGTTTTGGAGATAGGAGATATCTCTGCAAGCACATTGCTGTCTTGTGTTCCTAAGCCAAAGAAAGTTGTGTTATGCCTTACAGAGAAAGTATGAGTTAAGAACCCTTCATTCAGGGTTAATTTACAGCCTCAGCGATGGTCATAGTGATTCAATGGTAATGAGTGATAATACTTCATATAGTGTTTTAAAATAAATATACATAAAATAAGACTATGTGTCGATCACTTGGTGAAAACATGACCTTCAGAAGCTTGCAGGAGCGTACCCTATTATTGGCCCTAGGAGACATGGTCCAATACTTGTCAAGTCAGCAGTTGTGGGTACTGAACCTCAGATTTTCCTATTATGACTGAGATGATCACAGAAGCCCACATTATGATTTCAAATATATGACTTTGTACATAATTAACATCTTAAAACTTCAACCAAACCTTAGTAAAAGGGAGCTCTGGGAGTTTTCTCATTAAAAAAGAAACAAAGCTTTGATAATTCACTGCTTAGAAGGCAACGTTAACCTTATTTTCTTAAGAATTTATTATTCTGAGCCTGTTGGGGCCACAGGATTGTAAAAAGTGCAGGATTAAATGTTGTCTGCTGCCTGCCAAACAGCAGCATACAGGATGGTTTTTACACAACAAGTACAAACAAGTATAAGTGCTGGCCTACCGCGAGGAACTGTGATGAACAGAGACCAACTCAGCCCAGTTGGATGTGAGACATACAGAAATATTCTCTGAGTTTTGCCTGCACCAACATTTGAGCTAAACAGATCATGGCAAGTGTGAAAGGACAATGGAGTATGCCCAGACCCCACAACTGATGCATGGCCCACGATGTGCAGGCCTCTCTAGGAAGACCAGAGGAAGTAGATGGAGTATACTGACCAAAGAAAATAAATAAGCAAGTAAACAAACCTATAACCTATATGTATGAGATACATGAAGCTTTCATCTAAGCCAAGTTGGAATTTTTTGAGAAATAACTTTATCCTTCTTGTCTTCATGTTTGTCTCCATGTAGTGATGTTTCCCTTCCTCTCCTGTCCCTCTCCATACCCCCCACCTCCCGCTTCACACCATTGCTGAAATCAGAACTGCAGACCAGGATGATGACATTAAGAATCTGGCTCAGTTAGTACTGAAATTTAGAGCATGCCTGAAGAATGCTATATTGCCTTTTCAGCTTTACACATGAAAAGAAATCGGTAGCATAAATTAAGACCTAAAATCAGAGAGCTTCCTCCTATTAGGAGAGGAGCAGGCTGGTGGTGAGTGAGTGGGCCGAGCTCCTGATGCTCTGCCTCCTGTTCGTTCCTTCTGCGTTGAGGGTGCTGAGGAATAACAGATGCGAGGGCTCATTCTGTCTGCTGACATGAACGATGTCAGGGGCATTCGCAGAGTGACATGGATAAATATACAGGACTGTAGGCATTTATTCAGCCTTCCTGACCAGTTTGTGTTGGGTTGAAACTCTTAGAATAAAAATGGGCATTTAAAAGACAGTACTTTCCAGGAATTTATTTCTCCCTGGATTGCTGGGTGCCAGTGTCTTATCTATTGACACCTCTTGTGCCATTGGCCAGAAACATGACCTACCAGTGAGGAGTAAGATGAGATGAAGAATCCAAGGAATTTCTGGTTCATAAAGGTGTGGTGCTCTGTGAGTTCCAGTGTCTAAGGACACAGCTGCTGCTGCTTTCCGAGGTGGAGAAAGGCTTTACACACTGCTGCAAAGACATTGCTGTTTAGAGTGTAAGTTGGCCCACAGGAGGCAGGAGCACCACCCTCAGTATAAAAGGTGACTGGAAGAAAGCCATTCTGGAGGTGGCCTAGGTAGAATGAAGTGTTTCTGCTGTCAGCTTATTAGATGGAGGTCAGAGAGATGCAAAGCCCTCCTAGAACTGCTGCGGAAGCCATTTGGACCAGGAAAGGAAGCCAGGGTGCATGTCGGGGCCACCCTAGCTTACTAAGGGAAGTGCATCCTATCAGAGGGCTTGGCCACCTAGGTCTGCTTTGGAATGTAGACCTTTTTCAAGAAGAAATCAGCAAAATATCAAAATTTGGAGGGAAAAGTGTTGCAACAAGTGTCATTAAGACAAATTTTATTATTTTGGAAGCTTGCAACAAGAACAAAAGAACAAAGGAAATTAAATAAGTTGTGTTTTCTTCACGTTCACCAACTGCCTCCTCCTTTTCAGGATAGCATCTCTGTGAAGGAGGAGCAGCACAATGTAAATTCCAGTATGACCTCACTAAGAAGAGGAGACACCTTTGAACAAGACATACATATAATCAAAATTATATGTGTATTTTAAGGCAAGCATGAAGAACAGAAAAAAATTAAGCAGTTACTACCTGAGACTAATTTTTAAAATTGTTTTATTTTCAATATTCTATTCTAAATCAGGAGGTACCAATTCCTTATATTCAAAATCTGAGTTCAGACTGATATAGAAAGATTATAAATGCACATACTCACATAGGTGGCTTCCGATTTGCTTTAAGAAATAGAGCCTGGAGAGAGAGCTCAGTAGAATAAGCCCTTGCCTGGCAAGTGCAAGGTCCTGAGTTCAATCCCCAGTACTGCCAAAAAAAAAAAAAAAAAAAAGAAAGAAAGAAATAGAAGAGATACAAATGTTTCTTTAACAGGGTTTATAGTCTATAATCTTTAATACACAATATGTCTTTTTTTCCAGAAAATTAAACTTTATAAACATATTTATATTGATAAAATCTACCACAGCATGTGTTTTACCTTATGGGTGAAAAACAATATGAAGTAAAATAAACACAGTTCTTTAATTATTCAGAATTGATTTTTATGGCCATAACTAATCTATAGAACATGAATATTATTTATATATGATTATATTTAAAAAATCTAAAAGTAAGGTGTTTTGGAGTCTGCAAGAGTGAATAAAAAATGAAAGACTTTCTACAGACCATGAATATCAGAAGGACTATAATGACAGATGGACAAGTGGAAACCAGATGAAATGGATGGATTGCATAAAGACCTCTTTCAGACATTTTAAAGAGAAATTCATAAAAATTATTTTTAAAACATTAGGTACTGAGAACTAATAGAGATGTCATATAGTGCAAAGCTTGGTTATCAAAGCTGTGGTTAAAACAAGAAGTTCCAACTACAGTTTTGGGAAAATAAGGGAGATTTAGATTTTAGTCATAATACAAAGATATAAAAAAGACAACACTCAAGGGCTATAAGAGATTTCCCATCATCTAGTCTACAGAGTTTTTTTTTATGAGTAGGATTTGGACTCGACTGAGTAAATGGCCTGTGAAGCCACCATGTGAGTTGAAGGTAGAGGCAAGACTGGACCTCAGATTTGCTACTGTGTAGACTGAGCTTTCTTCTCTAGAGTAGACTACAAAATACTTTAAGTTCACAGAACTTTTTCGATAACACAAACTTACACAAGCATGCAAGCTATAATACAAAGGGCAACTTGCTTAGGTCAAATAGAGAAAGAGAATTTAAGGAGGGGGGCTTGACACTTGATGCGGAAGCAGACATTATCTCTTCCAGGGACCCCCACAGAGTTCCAAGAGCCCTAATGCAATTGAAAATTCCAGAAATATCAGATATTTGTTTGTCTCCTACCCAAATGAAGCATAAACCAGAATATCTCAAATAATGACAATCTCTTTAAATTATAATGTCTCTGAAGAAATAAAGTTTTAACAATAAAGTAGTACTATGTCTTCTTGGGAATAAAGTAATGTGCATAATCTATCATTTCTTTTTCTTTTTTCCTTTCTTTCTTTCTCTCATTTTTTTTTTTTGGATTTTCATTGAATTTGTTGTACTCAACCATTCACTTTGCTGATCTTAAACTAAATTTAGTAGTAATTTTGTGACACACCTTGGGCCAGCAGTTGAGAAACAAAGTCACAGATACTCAGCTTTGCCATCAGGAATGGCAGTGTGGGACAAGATGAAAATGCAAGAATGAAATCCTAAGGAAGTGAGAGGCTCAGGGTCATAAGTGAATCCTGCAGCAGCACAGAGAAAAGCAAGGCTTTCTGGAGAAGCCAACCAATGCTAGGGGAAGATTTTGAAGTGAGGAGAGCGAACTCGGCCCTCGGGGCACTTGTGCCTATCAGAAGCCCTGGAGCCCAGACAGCAAGCTGGACATATCCATGAGGTGTTGAAACACCACAGAATGTACTGAAGAAAGACATGATCAGATAGCTGATTTTGAGAGTATCTTCACTTGTTTTCCTCCCTATAAAGGGGAAATAACACCACTTAGCTTCTAAGTGTACTGAAAGATCATTGACAAGATTCCTCTTTTACACAACACACATGTAGGAATGAAATGTGCTAATTAAAACTACAAAACAATGTTGCTTCTAATTTATATGGGCAATGAGGTAAGTACATAGAAGGTAGGAATACGAATGTAAACCCTAAGGAACTCGGCATTATTTTATGATTTGTACGTCCACTAAAACATTTTGAGTAATTTCTCTTAGAAATTTATCCCCCACACACGCACTCAGTTACCGAATCAGTGACACATATCTCAGTCTGTTACATGGGTAATATCTTGACATAATTTAATGGTGTTTAAGATTGCAGCTAAAAAGACACTAGAACACCATTTGATTGATTTTTGTCTCTTGGTGTCCTCAATCTTGCAAGTCACTTCTTAAATTATAGAATGCAAATTAATCCTGTTGCCTAAACCAAGGAAATTGTGAGGAATCAATGAGCGAATGCGTGTGAAAAATGCATAGCGTGGTGCCCACCACATGCAGCACATTTTTGTCAGTTATTAGGTACTAAATAAAGCTATTAGGAGCCACTTAATGATTTTAAACTGAAGGTAATTCAACGGGATCTGAGTTTTAGAATAATCATCTCGACATCCGTAGGTCAGGGTAGAAAAGGGCATGCAGGTGGTAAGGAAATTAGTTGGGAAGTGATTAAACACATCTAGATAAGAGTATAAAGGGGCTGTGGAATGGACAGAAGACACGGGAATAGAGGCAGTGAAAGTAAAATTTTTCAATATGCATCCCTGACTGAAAATAAGAAAGAATACATATGAGATACATTTATCTATACTGTAAACACAGTGTAGGCAATTTTAACCTTAAGGAAAAACATGAGAATATTGAATATAATTGGATCAAGGCATTGCAGAAAAAGTTCATCAGCATACTTTTGGCTAGATAGAACTTTTAGTCAGACCAATATTCATATTCTTTTGAGAGATCTGAAAAATACATTTATTTTTATTTATTTATTTATTTATTTATGAGCAGAACATATTTATTGAGGGAAAGAAAGCTCCTGTCCAAGACAGGGACAGGAGGGGAGACCCTAGGGTGTTGTTTCCTCAAAATTTAAAACATGAAAAAGACTGGAGATATAAGAAGTAATATATTTGTGAAGTTCATCCATGAGCTATATGGTTTAGGAAGTCATGCCATACTCACATCAGCATGGATTCTTAAGCAATGCTTTTGAGTCGGCTCCATTCCTTATATACTTCCAATGGCAAGTGTCAGCTATATCCATTCATAGTAAGAAGAACAATCCATGATATTAAAAGAAAATAAATCATGTGACTAAATCATAGTAATCCATCCCAACCACCCACCTCCAAAAACATCCCAGAAAATCAAGAAACCATATTGATGATTTTGTGAAGAAAAAGGAGACTGATTCATATTTACTTCCATTCCCAATCACGATTTTAACACTAGTTTCAGAAAAATGTAGCCTTGATTGCTTTTTATTTCTATAATTTCCATATGCCTCTTCACCCAAAGTTTCCGGTTTTTAACTGGTACCAGACAGAGCATGTATGAAGAGAAGGCAGTGCTGGTCTCTCACACAGCCTACCCTGGGGACACTTAAATAAGGTTTTAACCCATAAACATTTGCATTCAACATTAAAATAAACCTTCTTCCCCAAGCTAGGTCATGTCAGGAAAAGTATGGCTCACAGAAAAGTAAAAGCCGCTACCAGGCTAGACCCCAAGAAAAGAGTATGCCCTGGAGAGTTTATGGGATCCCTGCCAGGCAACTGACTGCTGGCCAATTTCCAGGAGCAAGGCACTGCTGTCATCTCTGTGTTCATATATATGAGCAGAAAATACACCATCGAAAGCCATGAGTGGCAGGCCAGCCACCCAGGCCTGTGGAACAATCATTTGGCTCCGCAGTTTGATGAAAGCAATGCTTCTCAGAAGACCACTGAGCCCAAATAACGTGCCTGGCAGCCTTCCCTGAGATATTTCAGCACTAAAACTTCTCTTCGTTAGGGCAAGGATCCTGGCTCAAGGAGTTTTCTGTCACAATGCACAATCCCTGCCTCATCACACTGGAGCCTAAGAGCACTTCTTGGTATTTTTTTAACCCTGTTGCTTTCTAATATGAATACTGCTTAACTAGGGGGACACTGAAGGTGTGAACTTCATGTTGAACATGGTGAAAGATGAAGGCTGAATTATGGGCTGGTTCTGAGAAAGCCCCAGAAGCACCAGGAAGCATACTGTCCTAAGAGTTGTCATGTTCTTCATGTTATTTTTTTCTTTGAAAGTGTAGTTCTTTAAAAAGTATCTGTCAAGGGCCACTGAGATAGCTCAGCAGACTAAATGCCTGCTTAGTCAAGCTCAGGGACATGGGTTCAATCTCCAGAAGCACATACTGCAGCCGACCATGGCCCTGGGCACGCTGAGCAGGCTACCGAGATAGGCATGATGGCACACACCTGTAATCCAAGCATTGGGGAGGCTGAAAATGGGAGGATCACTTCAAGTCTGAGATGCAGAGTGAGACCCTGTACCAAATGCATTGAAAAATAAAAGTACTTATCAGCAAACTTATGTAACTTAACAATGTTTTCTTTAAGTAGAAGAAATTATTTATCTTATTTTTTTCCAATGCAGACAGGCAGTGCTTTTATTTTTTAGATTAAGGTGCTTTAGTTTTGCTTGGCTTTTATCAGATTATTTAGGCATGATATTTATAAAGTAATATCAAATCATCATGTATATGTCTTTCAAATATATATA
>NW_004524629.1:9753994-9760703 GCF_000260255.1 Octodon degus
GCTGATTTTGTCCTGGTAAAGGTGTGCCATGCTCAGGGGCACAAAAGGTATGGTGGGATCATGTGGTTCTAGATATTTCTCCATCACCAAGTATAGCTATCAGGAACCTCCTCCTCGCAACATTCACCAAAGGTCAAGCCTTTCACGGTGAAGCCATTTGCCTCCGCTGTCACACAATCTTGTCAGACTAGTGCCAAAGTGATCTAAATATGTAGGTCAGTTCTTGCCTGCAGCTGATGCAACTGTTTTCTGCAGCTTTTTGTACTCGTTTTTCTACAGTGCCTATCATGCCCGTCTGAGTTGTCTTCCTGCAATCTTTACATTCCAGTAAGGCACATGACCATGATCCAGCACCTCCAGCACTCCGGACACTTTTGTCCTATAAATTCACCAAGCCCTTTTCTTCTACAGAGCACACCCATCCTTCAGGTTGCATGCCCAGCAGTAGGTTTTCCTCACAGCCAAGTTCTCACCCACAATTCAGGCTCATCTCTAGAAAATTTACGCTGTCTGTCCTCGCTGTCTGTCCTAAAGGCCTGTGCCATTGCCTCCTTTATTCTCTACCAAGGATCCGTGGTCCTTTAACTCACCTGTTCACCAGTATTGTAACCAGATATTCATCTACCTGCCTTTGATTCAACTTGTATCACTTTGACCTAGATTGCCTCTCCTCGAAGGTAAAGAGTTTCATGTAATTAATATATTTCTACATAATGTCTAGCAAAATCCAAATGTATCCTAATTATGATTTGCCAAAAAGATGTATGAACTGTGACCCTCTAAATAGTGGTTGTTCCTGTTGTTTGATCAGGATACAGTTAAGAATACTTTAGCCTACTGAATTTCTTTCCCCAGACAAGCACTGAGCAGAAAGACTTAGGACTATTTCTTCAAATTTTCTACATTACACTTAATTTAAGACAGCTGAGATACCACACCCAATCGTAGTAATTTATATTCCATTCCTTTGTTCTGACTTTTGATCTGTGACAGTTTTAGATAGAGGAAAATGAAATTAATAGGACAGAAGAATCTTGGCAAGAAAACACAAAATTATCTTTCCATACCAGCCAGAACTTTATAGAAACCTTTAAAATGTATTATTTCCTAAAGTGCTCAGTTTAGAAAAGACAAAAAAAATTAATTTCTTTTTAAATAATTTAAATACATAAATCTTATATGTCTTACATATACATGTGATTCGATAGTTATAGTAATATGTATTTTATTTATTATATTTATACAAAGAAAGGAATAACAAGAGCAAAAGCAATATAATATCTGAAATTTTTCTGGAGCGTATTTGGCCTTGGCGCTTTGCTTTTTCACCTGACAGTTGTGCGGATTTCAGCTAGTCTTGACTATCTGTATTGACCTTCAGCTTCCCAGGATGCAAAGGGAGAAGTTCCCATCTGCCCAAAGAGCTGTTGTGAAGCTGAGATTCATGATAATGGAAAAGCATTCAGACCCATATCTGTCGAGTAGTGTGTGCTGAACAAAAGCTAATTCAATTTAAATCTAAATCTCTTTCCACATTCCAAGAATTTTTAATTGGTCCCTCTGCTAAAAACTACCTTCATTTCTCAGTCCAGTTATATGTTTGGATTCCTGTGAGCCCTTATATTCTTAATTGGATAGTTCAGTCCATGGTTTTTCATAAAAGCCTGGACCCTACTACCAAATCATACATCAATCAACAGTTACAAGAAGAACAATTAATAGCTGTCAATGGCTTTGATTACGTAACTGCGGTCTACCTTGCTCTCCTTTCTGACTCCAGATTTTTTTATCTGAAGACAAGGGCTGAGGATAATCTGCATAGTTTCTCTTCTCTACTAAATTGATTCACAGATCCATTGTGGATACTCACCAAGGATTTTCTCTCATAGTGTACTTAATATTCTTGATGAGTACTAGAAGGAGAAAATATCTGTTATACTCTTTGATACTGTTGACTCTTAAATGCTATGTCAGTGGAGGCCTGAGTGACAATGTCATCACCATAGTGTATAAATATTTAGATTTTGCAATGCTTTGTGGCCCCTTATATGATCTCTACAAATGATCTGCAGTGCATTATGTATAAAAATTCTATGGAAGACAATTTTAAAAAATTGATATTCAAGAAAGCTCTTGGGATGTAGTAATATTTTAAAAGGCTAAGAAACACTATCTTAAAGAAAAACCCTATTCTCCTCTTGAGATACTATTTTATTGAAGAATATTGATGTAGAGTATGGGAATTACAGAATGAAAGGTCATCAAAGGCCTATTCATTGGCTCCACTTCCTACGTGAGTAGTGGCAGCCAACGCAGAACGCTCTCCCTTTGCATCCGGAGTCTGTGGACTTCTATCTAGCTGACCTTGGATAGGGTTGTTTAACTCTGAAAAAATATGAATAAAGATCCCAACCTTGCAAGCCAAAGGTAAGATTACAGATAACTATGCTCCATCCCTGGCACATAATTGACATTCTGTAAAGGATGACCATTGTTATTTCCATATATAGTGATCAGAGTATACTCAGAGGGCAACCATCCATAAATGCAGAGTCCTGTAGGGAGAGCAGTCTCAGGCAATGCATTCTTTGAACAGAGGCTAGGATCTGGGGCCTGTCTAGCCTCCTTGGTCTTCCCCTGTAATGTAGGTTTAGCATAATTTTATAGCCTTAGGACATGGAATTAATTCATTACTCACAAATAATTACATTTTATCATTTTTTCCCTCTGGGCCTGTAACCTTGCCAGATAGTTTTATAATTTTGCTGTTGCTGTATATTGCATGAGAAAATTATTTGAAGAGCTTTTCCTACCCAAGGCCATACCCTACAGTATTTCAGCTACAGAAAAGCTATTGTAGTAAATGAGGAGACTGCTGCAAGCACTCCCTGAGTATTCACTTGAGAATTTGAGCAGCGTGGATCTTCCAGTCTTCTCCCCCAGAATGATTTATAGAGGACATGAATAGCATAGCAAAAAGATGTATTTCATGCCTAAAAGGTTAGTTCTTGATTTGATTTGTTTTCTTTCTAGAGATTCAGTGGAGGACAAGAAAGACAAAGAGAGGAATTAACAGGCCTTGTACTCTTCAAAGAGAATAATGGAGAGAGATAAAGAAATGCATGGAAAAAATTATTTGGTGTTTCTGCGAATTTATCTGTTTAAATTTCTCACAACCCTCCTCCAATACTCCAATCCCTCCAATCCCTTTTTCATGTCTTTTCTGTTCAGGCACTGAGGATCCTTCCTTTCCATTGTCCTTGCTATCAAAACATGTCCACTTTCACAAATAATCCTGCCCAGGGGCAAAAAAAGGAAGATAGGTAAATCCACAAGAATGAAACTTTTATGTGTAGTAAAAAACATAGCTCTTAGTGATAGACAATTACAACTCAAATATGTTTGTTTCTTTCTTTGTTCTACAACTGACTTAGGGTAGATGAGTTCAACTTTTCTTTAGCAAAAGTGCGCAAGAAGCCCTCTGGTAAGTTTCAGGATATTCAAACTACTTTAGATAAATAAATAAACTTTTAAAAACTAGAACACAATTCTACAATAACAATAACTTTTTACTTATGTATGTGTTTTCTGTCTTGGATTAGGAGTAATGGAGCCACTGGGATTTTGATTTTTGACAGATCATTCTTTTTTTCCAAGAAAAGGCCAGAGGCTGGACTAAGAATTTTCACGGAAATATAGCAGTAACGTCACATCTCTAAAGAATCTTTCAAACCTTGGCTGTCAAATATTCTTCAACAAGTATATTTATGCTTCTAGCAGTCCACATGTAGATAGTAGGGTATGCTGTCAGTTTAAGTGAGAGAGGAAGAAGAAATCCTTACCTAATTGAAATGGTAGAAGAAATTTATTTTGGAAACAAATAGAATTTCCTGGCTTGGATTTAGGATGAGATACTAGAGCACCTTTCTGGCCCGCATCATAACTCTTAGCAAAAAGACCACTGGGAAAAGGAATACAGGGTGGAGTTGGAGAGTTGGATTCTTATTTGAAAACTTGCTGTCAAGTATAGTTTTAAAAAGTTATTTCAAAAAGTTATCTTGCACTTTTAATGAAACTAAGATTGCAAAATAAATTTTAAAGAATTGTGAGCACTAACAGCTCTCTCCAATAGCTCTCTAAACAACATTGCTGCTAATGCCTCATGTGCATGCCTTGCTTTATGTACATGGAATTGCTTGCCTTGCGTACAAGATGTGCCTTCATATTTCCATAAATTTCGGTATCTTACCCATCACAATGACCAATTTTCATAAATTTTTCTCTTGCGTTTATTCTTCGATACTCTATTCAAGTACATTGATCTACTGGGAAAACTTACTGTAGTCTAAGACATAGCAGAGATCCATCCTTGTCTGCATTAAGGAAGCTTGATCATCTATTATTGCATATTGTTCTTGTCTTAATGCATATGTCTCTAGGGAAAGGTTGAGGTCTACAAGGGCTCAAAGTTTCATAATTTTCTTTATAAGGTATGCAGCATATATTGAATTTTAAAAGGTAAAACATGGGCCAGCACAAATAATCTTTCAAGACTCCCTGATCATCCCACTTGCTTGATGCTGCCTTCTCTACAAATCCTCCCTACTTGAATGTATTTATGACTTGACCAGGCACAAAGTGTTCACACACACACACACACACACACACACACACACACACACACACACACCTTGTCTGTCTTATGCCTAACAGAAAGGAAACACAAGAGGATAAGATATATAGCTAAAACACAAGCTGAAGAAGACAGTTTCAGCATTGTTCTACTTGCAAATTCCTCTCGCTTCTACTTAAACTCGTTGCTTTTAGTGCATTGGGAAGATGGGAAGAAGTGCAAATCCAGGGTCTCCACAAATCAAAGGTGGTTTTCCACTTTTAAAGACAGCAGATGAAGGACTTGTTAAAATAAATGGATAATACAAATTGAATTAAGCTTTAAAAATGAAGACTATTGGCTGAACCAATCTAAACTGGCTGGCAATGATAGTTGTTACTGTGACGTGCTCCAAGCACATGGGAGTGCAGGTCTGCCAACATCCTGCTTGACTATTAAAAACGCATGGAATGTTTTTCTCTCCTCTCATATGGTAGTAAATTATGCAAGGTAGAAGCCCATTCTCAGCCTTCCAGAATCAGTTTCCTATTACCATCCTATGCAGAGCCACCCCACATAGGCCCAAACTGAATGGCTACCCAACCACAGGCTTAGATTGAACAGTGGTCCTCATCTCAAGAGTAATTTACAGCAATTGATGCACTTACTCTCATGTGGTGACCTTGCAGTACTCTAATGCTGTGCAGAAAATAGCAAAGGATGGTACCCATCTTAGACTCTTATTCCAGATGCCAGGGCAAAACATGGAGGAGAGTGAGGCCAGGTCAGGCAGCAAGTGGCAATGTTTTTATACATTTAAAATCTGACCCAGTCTCCATATGCATGTGCATTAGGGCACTGAAATATTGTGTTTTTGGGTATCGCAGAAGGTGAGGGGATGTGGAGAGCACTGACAAGAATGCTGAGAAGTGTGAAGCCTTAAAAGTAAACTTTAAATGCTACTCATCACCAAGATAGAAACACGAAAGACTGACTATCCAAATGCAAAATGCATGAGCACTGCAGCAGAGAATCAGGATATGAGGTCCAGCTGCTGGCCTTCCTAACATATAACCTTAAGAAAGTTACTTACTTTTTCCAATGTTCAGTATTTCCTCATTTAGCCAATGAATGCATTTATACTGCTCCTGTCTTCCTCAACGGACTATTCTGAGGAATAACTAAGAATGTACATAATAGAAGTATGCTGAAGGAATTATTAAAAAAACTGTGAAAATAAGAATTTTTGTGGACCTTCAGTATAATTCTTACCACATTCTACTGCTTAAACTGTTGGCTTTGGAAGAAAACTCAGAAACCATCCAGTCACCTATGTGATTTAGACATAAAATGTCCCTACAAAGACTCAGGTTCATAACTCGGGCTTTTGATGAACTCCAGGCCATGCTGTATTCATCAGTGGATTGACTGATTATTGACTTCATTTCTAAGTGCTCTCTTAGGAGACAGGGCCTGCTTGGAAGAGGTATATCACTGAAGACATGTCCTCAAGGGATGTATCATTGTACTCTGCTCCTCCCTTCTTCCTTTGCTTCCTCACTGTCTGAGATTGAGAAGCTTGTGTTAATCAGGCCCTTCAAACAGCCCAGTTCTGACTGAGCAGCAAGCCATGGACCCTTTTAAATTGAGTCAAAATAAAACTCCCTTTTTTGTGTTTGTTGCAATGTTATGAAGACCGACTAAGTCACCAGCACCCATTTCCAGTGCATGGGATGTTCTCTAACAGAGATAAGCAGTGGCTGTCTGCCTCTGCAGAGGCCTGCCACTGATAAGAATTGACCTCCTTGTCAAGTAGCTACTCCACTGTTAGACACATTTGAATATTACAAAGTAACTCAGTGACAATTTATTAAGAAGCTCTTCCACATTTTTTACATTTGTGATGTACCAAGAAAGGACCCTACTATGTTTAATAATTAGGATATAATTTAGACCTTTGAGCAATTCTAATAGAATGCATTACTTATATTCTTTTGTGTATGAAGAAACAGCTTTGAAGAATTGAATTTATTCATCCAAATTTGAACATTGGTGAGTATTTAAAGCCAGTCTGGGTGAACTTTTAGATATGATTAG
>NW_004524629.1:9760873-9772808 GCF_000260255.1 Octodon degus
AAAGAAAGAAAGAAAGAAAGAAAGAAAGAAAGAAAGAAAGAAAGAAAGAAAGGACAAAAGAAAGAAAGATGCAGTTCTGAGATCATAGTAGTAGGACTTTGTGGTGATTCTTTCCTTCTCCCTTCCTCTATGAATTTGGGAGAAAGTACCAGTGTTCATTTAATTTCCCTTGTAAGCTGAGAAATTTATTTTCCAGGAACAGCAGAAGGATGCCTGGGGAAATTAATGAGTTAACATTTGTAAAGAGTATTTTGGTTGTTTAATAAAAACATATCCTAGCAGGAAATCTAATGTTCTACTACTTAAGTGGTAAGGTAGATAGTTCAGTAGTGAGAATAAAGCCTGGTTTAAAGTATATTTTCAGTAGAAGCACTGTATTATAACAAAAAGCCATTAGTTAACATAGGCCTTTGTGAAACTAAAATAATAGAACTGTAACATACTATAGGTGAATTGTACTATTTGTGATTTTGTTGACTTTTAAGTCCTAGATGACTTTCCAGAACTGTCTATGCAGCAAGTTATGTATTAACTCGAGAGCTGGTGGAAGAACACATGTAAACACATGTGCTGTCTGACCTTTCACTGACAGAGTAGACCAAATGCTTTTGCCTGGCTCTGGCTCCTCAGCCTCCTGCTGGCCTTTGAAGATGTCACAAGGACAGCCAATTATAGGCATAAAGCAGTAGGATTAAAGGAGTACAGCTAACTGGGACATGATCTATATTCAAGAGCTGGGCTTACAGTTCGTGTCAAACTGGGATTAGGCCATTCTCTAGCTTTTAACATCCTCTAAGTAGAACGAAGTCTTTGTATGGTGCTTTTTTTTTTCACCTGCTACAGCCTTAAAAATTAGGGCTTTTGTCTATTTTAAATGTGGCAAAAGAGATGTTAAGAGATTGTCCCATATTTAGTTCACTGTGATTCTTATAATTTTTCTGTTCAATTATCTTTAAAATTTAGCATAGACAATTCATTCTAAGGATGCTTTCCTCAGTTCAGGCTGAAGAAAAAGAAGTGGTGTTATTTAAATGTGGCAAATAGAGAAAACATCACCTGTGCCTCTTTAACTTTTCACTTCTTTCTCAATATTATGTAGAATCCCTGATTCTAAGGAGTATACTAGATAAAAAATAAAGCAAAACAAAAGAGGCTCAATTCTTTTAAGAGCACTAGAAGGCAAAATGTCTTTTTTTTTTTTTCCAATTAGAAATGAGAAGCTTGTTCAGCAGCTATTGTGCACCCAGCAAAGAGTGGAGCCCATAAACATACAGATTTACAGAAGCAAGTGTGAGGCTACAAATAAATTGTTTAAAGGGGGAGTAGGAAAGAACAGTGTTACTCGATTGGTAATGTTTTATTTATAAAAGCAATTAAAAGTAAATACGACAAAGTTAATATTCATTAATTCTGCATGGTGTTGGGAATTTGTGATGAAACTTGGCAATACTCATACATAGTTGGAGATACAGAGCTGAAGTTAGTTGGAAATTAGAATGAAATATTAACTTCAAAGAGGTCATTCTATTCCCTATCATTCTACTTTCTCTGTCGTGGTGGATATCACTATGAGAGTTTCAAGCCAATGAAATGTTGCACATGTTGTCTACCCTTGAATTTCTACAAGACTCACATGTGATTTTTGTTTCAGTTTAATGCTATTTACATTGATCTTTCTGAAAATTTAACATTTCTCATTGTAATATCTCTGACCTATTTTTTTTTCTATTTGGAGATTTTGAACAGGCAAATCCTTCCCAGTAATCCCTGAAATGAAAGAACATTAGATTCATGAATCTTTTCGTCTATATATTTTTTCCACATACATTTTCTATACAATTTATGTATATCAGAGTACAGAAAGATGATGGTTAGCAAAGTTCGGGACAAAGAAAAATAGAGCTAGTAACCCAGTGGAAATATTTCTATGCTTCAAACAAAAGGAACAGGACTCTATTCTTCACTCACACACTGCTGTGCTGGATGATTTTGGACAAGTTTGATCTATTTATGTTGTAATTTTATCATGTTGTAGTGAAGCTGTTGATATAAATTATTGATGGAAGCTTTAGAAATCTGATATTATTTGATTTCTATAATCCTTAAATTATACCTAGTTTAACAGTTGGAAAGCAAGCAGTGTTTCCAAGACAAATGATAGCTTCAGAAATTTTTGTTTCAATGAAATTTTATCTGACTTGATGAACCAAATAAAGTAAACCAATGTGCAAGTTTAATGACACTTCCTTATGATGAGAAGTCATTTTCCATTAAATGGCTACTTTTCTACAACAGATTCCTACCCAGATTTGTCATGTAGTTGATGCTCAATTTTTTTTAAAAAAGTAAATCTTAATATTAAATAGTAATATTAATATTGTACATTCCTTTGAAGTTCATAAAATATTTTCATTATAGTGTTTATTTGTACTTAATTCTCCTGTCCCAGGCTGAACCCTGAAATTACAGATAGACTGTTGGGCTGTTCGCTCCTCTTGCTTACTTGTGAACTTGCTCACAAAAGTTAAACTTGGGTGTCGATAACTGATGTTTCCAAGTGCTGAACACTAAATTATCATGTTCCCCACACCTAAGGAAGTTCAGACTGAATGGACCTGGTGTGGGGACCATATTAGTCCTCCAATGACCTTGTATTCTTACCTTATAATCACATGATAATGGTAGTAAGCACATCCACTGGTCCCCTGACAGAGCTGATTATGCCAAATTAGGGAAGAAAGGAGGAGTCACTGTGATTCCTGAAAATCTCTTCTTCATGAAAATCTCAGATAACAGCTTGGATCCTGTATTGTCACATAACTCTATTGTAATACAAATCTCAACCCAGGACTTAAAGGACAGCATGAGATTCTCTTTTCCATTCATTGCTCCTGAATGAAATTTTCTACCTCCTCTGAGCTATTTGGTTGTTCGTGAACAGCATTGAGTAGGAAAATAATTCATGAATTTAGCAGCATGACAACAATAATAAAAAGTAGAAAAGACTACTTTTTTCACATTTGGCAAAGCTTAGTTTTCCAGAATGCATGAGCTGATTGAAATCCTGCTATTGTTTGAATGTGAATTTTGTTTTTATTGGATGGATGGATGGGTGGATGGACAGACAAATCAAGACCCTCCATGTGACAATAAATCCTGATTTGTCCACCTCATTGGATTAAGAACACCCAGTAATTTAGCAAATCACGTGTCTTGAAGTGTCAGTATGGATCATGACCTTGTGCACTGCAGACCGAATCTTCCCTTGCCTACTCCTCTCCAGTGCTGTTTTACTTTCTGTTTCCTGGCTGTCAAGGGACAAAACTTTGCCTCTTTCGTACTCTTCCAACATGCTGCATCTGTCTCAGTGGCAGCTTGCTATGGATGGAGTTCCTCAAAACAATACGGCAAAGTAAGGCTCTTTTCTTTAAGTTGTGGGTATCAGGTATTTTGTACCATTGACGGTAAAGCTCAATAATACAAAAAATTGATGCCAGAGAAGAGGAGTCATTTTGTGGCTATACCTGACTATGTAGTTTAGAAGTAACTGGAACTGATTGGCAGGAGAGGTTTAGAAACAGACTAAATGGAGATGCACACTATAGAAGCCCTAAAATAGTGTAAACAAAATGTGATGGGTGATTCTGGCCAGAGCAGCTTCAAAAGGTTTTAGTGGAGAACAGAGACTCCTTTTGAAGATTCACTAGAGACCGTGTATATTATACTGACAGTAAATTTCTCTAAATTTTATCCTGTCTTGAGACTTCAGTAAGAAACTGAAATTAAGGGCAGAGGAGGAAGTTTCAAGATATCCCAAAGTTCAGGCAGTGGGACAGATACTGGTGAATGCTTATAATTTATGCTGAGGACTGAGAACAGAGCCAAAGATTTTGAAAAACTTACCTTTTGGCCCAAAAGGAATTTTGTGTGAAGTAGGAGAAGGGTGGCTGCTAAAAAATTTAGCATCATTTAAAAGAAACCAAGTACTTTATATAGGAACAAGAAGAAAGATGTCTTGAGGGCATTTCAGGAGCACCAACTTTTGGATAGAGGATGGAGCCCTTGGGACCCCTGCTCTAGAAGAGCCTTCTTAGAATGTCACCATTCTAAGACATCCAGAACCTCAGAGTTTGCTTCAACTTTGGTCCAAGGTGACATGGCTACTGCTTAAACTCACAGCTGGCTTTGGCACCACGTACATGATGCTGGTTTCAGTGCATCCCCTTCAGATTTCACAGGAAGGATTCCAAGGTCAGGCAACAAGCACTATAGGAAGGTATGCGAATGAAACCCAAGGTGTGTAGATTCTAGGAAATCAGAGATGTTAGCCAGGAACATGGAATCTCTGTTGAAGAAAGCTAAAGGGCATGAGTGGATCCAGCTCCAAAGAGAAGCTCTGTGGGCTACAACTAGAAGGGCTGCCCATGTCCTTTGGGACTCACACTCTGCTATTGTGTATTCCTGATGCAAGACTAGGAGCAACAGGATTTAAAGTTAGCTTTGCCGGGCTTTGATCTTGCTTTTCTCTGATTCCCCCTGCCCCAGTCCTGCATTCTGGAACGGAAATATTTACCCTGTGCCTTTGTACCTTGGCTAATACAACTTGTTTTTTTACTTTCACAATTTCACAGTGGAAAGCTTATCTTGAGGGAAGAAACTTGGGCTTGGACATCTGTTAGAAAATGTTAGAGTCATTGAGACATTGGGGAAGGGATTACTGGGGCTCCAGTTGTGTGGGGGACATGTGTGTTATGTTTATTGGAATAAAATTACTTTTATCTTCACTTGGATATTATTATAGTTTAAAGGGATATTTTGGCTTGAAGTTGGGAAGAAGTAGATTGGGACTGCTCACCCTGATTCATCAGCATCCTTGGGTTAAGTGATACCTATTGGATTAGTAAGCACTCTATTGGCTGTGTCTGGGTAGGTCACAGAAGAAGGATTGTGGTACTATTGGTGGTACTTAGCTTGTCCCTCTTGAGCACCATTTCCCTTCCCTGCTTCTTGTCTATTATGAGGTGAGCAGCTTTTCTCTCCCATGCATTGCCACCATGCCATTTCTGCCTTGGAGTCAGTCTTTCATAGCTTGAGTCTTGCAAAAGCATGAGCCAAATTAAATCTCTCCCCACATTAAGTTATGGGTGTTCATATTTTGTCCCACTGGTAGGAAAGCTGAATAATACACTTTGTAAGAATTGGAATTTTTCAACTCTTAAGGAAAGGCACTTTTCATTTTATGAAGGAAGACACAAAACAGATAATCTGCAAAGCCTAGCAAATAAAGATATGGTAGGCTTCAAGCTAGTAGTTTGAAGACTATGTTAAAGATATCAAAGAAAGTAATAGGATTATTAAAATTTTAATAAAATCCAAATCATTTTCCTTTTTTTGTGTAGAGATTAATAGATATTTTTTATCAAAAACACTTGCATCTAAAATAATTTGATAAGGGCCAGCCAGATATCCTGCTTAGGCAGACGCAGGGACCAGGGTTTGATCACTGGTGTGCTGTGTTGACCCCATGCCCAGGGCACACTGAGACAGCTATTGAGACAGGGTGGGGGAGCACCTGTAATCCCAGTGCTTGGGAGGCTGAAAACAGGAGGATCACTACAATTCCAATCTGGGTAGTGAAACCCTGTAAACCCTGAACTAAATACATAAAAAAGAAATAAATAATTTGATAAAAAGTATTCTTCGTAGAAACTATCCTTTCAGTTGGCCTCTAAGACACACTATAACTCTAAGAATAATTGCTATCTTTTAACTCAACATTAGCTTGTCAGTCTTTTTATCGATATATTTTAGACTAACATAATGATAACAATCATCACAGCAGTTTGTACTTGATTCTCCTTTCTTTCTCAATCTCCTCCCTTCCCTTAAACCTGTCTTCTTCTTATTTACAAAAGCTTTGTTTCCATTTCACTTACTTTTATTCTTTCTTTTCCCTTTCTTCTTTCATAACCCCCCACTCCAAGCTCCCTTTTCCATTTGAATATTTTATTCCTATTTCCCAATTTTAATCATTCTGATCCTTATTTACACTTCCTGTTTCTCACACTAAAGAAGCAATACAGTATTTAATCATGTGTCCAATTTGTTTCACCTAAAAGTGTGGTCTCAAGGTGCATTCATTTACCTAAAAATGTCTCAAGTTTAATCCTTGTTTACAGCAGCATAATATGTCACATAAGGAGAGCTGAAATCATGGCAGAGCCTGCCCTCTGGGTGCCAGGATCCTGGACTAGGTGCAAATTCAGAGAAGGCAAAGGAAAGCAAGAGCTTGTTTCACACGTTCTCACTGCTGGTCTCCCACCAATGACTACCACTGGCTGAACTTTATAGGAAGCTAGTAAATGATAAAACAGAAGAATGCAGATTGTCGGACAGTCACTTGTGATTCAGAGCAAAGAAAGAAAAGTGTGGAAAATGAATTTGAGACTCAAAAAAATCAATTGATACCCACATCTACATCTATTTCTAGCTCTCTATCTATTGGCGTATTATTGGTATACTACATGTTCAAATTTACATGCCCATTACCTACATAAAATAGATGCAGCATAAAATTATCAAAAGGCTGTAACACATTACAAATTGCATAACCTTGGTAAATTTCACTACTACCCTCAAATAATAAAGTCTCCAAAATTTGTGTGCAAAAGCTTAACTTTGTAACCCAGAAATATTTGTTTAGCTATTTTCCTTGAAGAGGTGAATCTCAGGTTTGAAGTGTGTTGATCAAACTTTACATGGACACATTATTCAGTTAAGAGCTCTGAAAAAAAAAAAGTTGAGTTCTGTGCTTATTCTTTGCAATAATTCCCCATATGGACTTTTTAAATCCATGCTGACACCTAGCATTCCATGCTAAACCTTATTCTTGTTTTTAAATTATATTATAGTGCTAGTTCACATTTTAGTTTTTCTTCAAGAAAACTTTAGCTCAGTGGCATTCTTCTTTACACACCAGAGCAAAGGGACAAGCGATCAAATTTCATTAAATGAATCTATCCTGTCTATTTTCCCTCTAGCTTGTATTTGATTTTAGGTAGCCTAACATATAAATATAGGGGATCATATTATGTTTTGCATATTTAAAAGTTTCTGGTACAATTCCAACACTAACGATAATTATCTAGAAAGTAATAGTAGCTCTTCTGGTAAGATTAATTCCTTAAATACAAAAATCTTTACTGAAGTTTTATTATGTGCTAGAATATAGAAAATATGCAAAAAGAATGCTTAAAAGAATCTTCGTTTCTTAGCAAGAAGCTTATTGTCTAAGTAAAACTCACATTTTCATTTTACCTCACTGAGTTACAGGCTGATCAGGTTTTCTTTCTTTCAGATATTATCTACTACCCAGCTAATACAAGAATACTGCCAAGGTTTGGATCATTAAGCTGCAATAGATGATAATAAAAATAGCACTTGAGACAAATGAAATCAGTAATACCTGTTATTACCAAATAGACTGTGTAGTTATTATTGCAGTGTGAAACATTAGAAAGCTAAGTGTCATGGGACTGTTTGTCAGCAATAGCAAAGTAAATATATATCAGAGAAATCAGAATGGGATGAAGATGATACATCTGACCTCTTTAGTAAAACTTTTGGTGAGAAGAACAAATGCACAGTGTATAAACTAAGAATAAAACACTGCACTAGAGGGAAGACATTTTGCATAAGCATAGCATCTACAATTTCCCCATCTTTAGCTTTATCCACTGAAAATAATTTTAGACACGGCTTGTATTAAATGCACCCACACACAATGCACAGGCATACATACAGATATGCTCAGTGGTTCTTAAATATCACCATGGTATAACCCATGACTCTCATTTATTAACTAATTCTAAAATTATATAGCGATTAATCATATTTAATGTTAAAGAATAGCCCTCATTTCTGAATAAAGCTGTTTTTCAAATACTTTAGCATAAAAAGGAAATAAGTACTTCTGTGGCCATTATGTACCAGGTGTGTTTCTATTTAACAGCATAATCTAATTTTTTCTGGAAAATTCTATGAACTTTTCATCCTCATTTTATAAATCAGTTCAGTAAAACACAAAGTAATTCAGAGACTTGTTCAAAGTTACATTGCTGTGTACTGGTGAATTGGATTAGGTAACAGACAGTTTTCATAGTTTTTGCTCTTAACCAAAAAGGAGATAAAATGCATCTGGTGTGGCTTAGTAGAATAAGACAAGATAGGGAAAAGAATTCTTTAATTTATTTTACTTTATTGTTAAAAGTAAGAAGAATTTATTGAGAGAAGGGACAGAAGGGAGCCCAGAAAGTGGGTTTCCTGCTAACTCTGCTTCTTGTGTTTTATTGAGCAGAGCCATGGAATGAGGTGGTCTTAAGATGGGACACAACTATAACCAATCAATAAGGTCACAAATGTAGTCACTTAGATAATACTGATCCAATGGCAAATCATAGGATGGGTATGCATAAGACAAAAGTGTGGTCAACCAGTAAGAATTCAACATATACTGAACCTGCTTAAGTCAATAAAATATTTATTTAAGACAAATAATAAACTAAGAAGTTGGATAAAACTGGATCATACTAAAATTAAATACATTTCCATTGAATATTCCATTTTTCCCAAAGAAGTTATAAACCACAGAAGGAAGTTACATTCTAAGAAGCACAATTAACTCATTGTCAAATGTACAGTTCAAAAAATGCATTCCACACTTGACAATATGAAGTGTGTATGAATAGCATATTAATAAACTAAAAAGATGAGAATCCCATGAAATCAAGATCTTTATAGTAATTTAAGAGCATACCAATGAAAAATACCTGACTAAACCTGAAGAATTTTTTGATGTGGTGTTGTGGATTTATAGACAGTTATGTGTCTACAAATAATTAACACATAATTGCCTATAAATAATTAACACACAATAATTAACATGGTCTTTTCATAAGTTTTACCCCCAAAATATCCTTTCCTCTGTGAGTCTTGTTTCTGATAAAACCTCTGTGAGGTTTTGTCTAGTGTATTTGTGAACTACCTTCCAAGAAATTTCTATCCATCTTCCAATCTATCTATCTTCCAATACTGGCTTATAAGTAATCAGTTTATAAATTTTTTTTACCATTTCCTAGTTTAAAACATTGTTTCTCTCATCCACTCACAGTGCTATGTTTTTTGCAGGTACATATTTATTGTATAATATTTGTTGATATACAGACCTTGCTTGTACCTACCACGTATTAAAGGCCACTCTGCAAATGGCATTGCTATTGTGTTCATGCACATATTCTCAGCAGCACTTAACACACTTCCCTGTGGCTCAGAGCTGCCTACTAAATGCTTGCTGAACTGACAGTTCCTCATAGGAAAGTTGATCTAAATAAAGGAACCTTCATTTTGATTATATAATTTGACTGATAGTACATAAAGAGACGTGATTGCATTTGTTTGTTGCTTAAACAACCAGAATAATTTTAAGTATTGACTATTGTAGTGATTTTATCATATATATATATATCCATTTTCTGAAGGTATGTTATGTTTAGGAATTACACAACTTCTATGGTTTTAATTAGCCACTCAAGACTATATTATTATAGAGCTTTGCATTTGTTTATAGAATTAGATGTAAAAATATGCTAATGTATCATTAAGACTGAGATTATAATTACACAAGAGTCAGAAAACTCTGTTAAAGATCCCAAATGAAGCATAATTTTTTAAAAATATCAATGAAAAACATATATTTTACTTTGCTCTCCTGTGGTGTTAAAAGCTAGATGCAGAAGAAACAGTACTACTTGAGAACCAGAAGGTAAAGTGAAAATTCTGAACATGGAGAAGTTTCACTATCTCAAATAATTAAAAACTTTTTCCTAAAAGTAAAGTGTAGTTGATGAAAAGTCTATTGCAATGTAAATATTTTTGAGTTCAATAACATAAGTTGTTAATAACTGAAGAAAGCATTTCTAGGATATATAATTTGAGTCTTGCCTGAGAACCTCTAGCTATAGTTGCTATAGTAATGCTACTAAAGAAAATTAATGTTTGTAATTAGACTAAAGCTATAATACCATAAATCCCAATGCAGCCATTTATTTTCAAACTCTTAAGAATTTGTGGCTACTTTCAGGACTCAGAAATTTACATTTATATTTCTTTTGTCTCAGACCCATTATTTTGGCATGCTAGAAAATGTCCAGTTAACTCCATTCTGATTTGTTTGGATCTAGTCTCAAATGAATACACACACACACACACACACACACACACACACACACACCCCACACACGCACTCAGTCCTTACAACAAAACAAAACGTGTTTATGGGCTCTGTACTTCAAAAAACTGCAGTGACTATATTATTGTTTAGGGCACATCATAGCAGATCAATAAAGTTAAGTCTCCATTGGGGAAAGCAAACATTTAGAATTATTTATCTTTAAACCTTCATCCTTTATTTTTTATGATTTCCTATGACATTTCCATAATAGCCAGAGTTTTATTTCTTGGTAGCTATTGAAAAGAATGCACTTTTTTTCTCCCTTTCTTTTTTCCCTCTAACTCTGTATTTGAATCTTACATTTATTATAACAGAACGAAGCTATAAACAAGAGGGTATGTGAAAGAAAATCTTAACCAAAGAATTACAAAGGAAAAGCAAAGAAATTTCTCACGAGTCTCCTACAATTGTGCTAGAACATGATAAATCAGAGAATTCCTTACCAATCAAAGTGTGTCAAAGTTAAAATTCTTATAGGTGGAAACCACAATGACAAAATAAGTGTGAAACACTGGTATGAGAAGTGAAAATATTGATCCAATGCAACATTTGAATTCCACCGTTTGGCATGGCTCAGTGAGTAGAAAGAGTGCCCTTTGAATTTGAAATCTCATCAAGATCTATCAGCCAACCCCTGGTATGAAACTAATAAGAAATGCAACAGTAAACATAGCGAAACAAACAAACGATCTAGTTCTATAGAACAGCCTCCAAGGGCCGTTTGGCTTACATGAGCACATCATTAGACTTGGACCCTTAAGTGAATGAAAACTCTCAACTCAGTCCCAGTTAACTCCTAGCAAAGATAAGACAAGGAAATTGTAATCTTTGAAATGCGGCCAGTAGAGAAACCATAACAGTGATTACTTGCCTCATTCACGTGACTTTTTTCCAAACAATAGATTTTTTAAAAGCAGGAACAGCAACTTACCTAAGGAGAGAAGAAGAAAATATGTGTTACTAGAAGAACTATAAAAACATTGTAAGAAGCATGACATAGACTTACAGGCAGAATTTAGTGTATATACATAACATTAGTCACCTAATCTACTACATGAGTGATTGTGCCATTTATTTTTTTCTTTCTGTATTTTAAGGAAGGGTCTACAGGGTGTTCATGGTCTCATTACTAGATCAGACTCATACTGATCTGCCAGTTTACAGCCTCCCAAGTGCTGGCATTACAGGTACACTCCACCATGCCCAGTCGCAATTGCCATCTCAGTGGGCCCCTGGAGTGGGGCAAGCATGGCCTGCAGGGGATTGAATCCCTGGCCCCTGCGCCTGCTTACAGGCACCTTAATCCACTAAGTTATTTGGCTGGCCCAATGCCATAATTTTTATCACTTATATCACTTTGGATATTCATTATTCTCTTATCTGTGATCTATTTTCTCTTATCTGCTCTGTTTCAATCACTTTTTTTCAGCCATTTGCTCCTCAGGCTCATTTGGCTCCACTAATTTTTTTTTCCAAAAATTGGCTAATTTCCTTTGCAAATAAAGAATCAGGGGGCCTGGGAGATAGCTCAGTAGAATAAGCGCTTGCCTAGCAAGTGCAAGGGCCCTGAGTTCAATCCCTGCGAAAGAAAGAAAGAAAGAAAGAAAGAAAGAAAGAAAGAAAGAAAGAAAGAAAGAAAGAAAGAAA
>NW_004524629.1:9772908-9774753 GCF_000260255.1 Octodon degus
GAAAGAAAGAAAAGAAAAGAAAAGAAAAGAAAAGAAAAGAAAAGAAAAGAAAAGAAAAGAAAAGAAAAGAAAAGAAAAGAAAAGAAAAGAAAAGAATCAGAAATTTCAGATAAGATTTCAGACTTTACATCTTCCTACAATATTTGGTGGTAGACCATTTTGGAATGGAAAGAGATTAAACAATTGAACATAAATATGCTCCTAGCTTCAGAAATTGATCAGAAAAGGTAACTGGAAGTGCCAAAAGAAACAGTTGCTAACTCGAATTTTAAATGTATTAGGTCTACCTTGAGATAAAATATTTTTGGGAGAGATGGGTTCTTCCTGTGCTACTCACTTTATTTTGCTACTTTCTAGAAGTTACTATTCTACATACTGGCAATACTGACTTGGCAGCCAAATTCTGGGTATATAGCAGGCTTATTGAGTGCTATAAATTAGGCTTCATACAATTACCATATTGTCTTTGAAAAACACACAAGTGATGCTGGTGGTGAAAGATGGGAGAGTGGGAATGAACTGATATTATTTGATAAGAGAGGTTTTGTTGCCCTAGGAACACTTCAACACTATGTTATGGCTAATAGTGCTCAGTGATTTGTCATATAGAATGCCATCAGCATACATAGGAGATTCCTGTGCCCACAGCATACTGGTCAACTGATGCACAATTATGACATGCAAATGGGGACATGGGAAGCAGAGAAAGCCCTGGCTTTTTCCAGCAAGAGTCCTGGTGCTTGCAAAGTGTGTCCTCCAACCCAGGCTCATTTACTTAGGAACCAGCTTGGAAAATACTCGAAGAACACAAACTTGATGTTTCTCCTACTGGAAGCTGAAGTGTTCATTTTATGCATTGACTAATTTATGAGTTTAGTGAGAAATTCTTTGTAAAATAAATTCTAGAAAAGAGCAAAAACCTGAAAATGAATTCCCTCTGCACAACATGTGTGTATGGTCCCATTAGCAGGCGCACAGTGGGCAATCGATTTGGGAGGGAAAAATGGCTTTTTTTATGATAATGGATTTTGAGCCTCCTGGTGATAATTTATTTACTAGAAATTTTGCAGAGCTTGCTAGCACGCTGATGAAAACCCTCTGCACACGTTCAGTTAAAGAGAGGAAAAAAGTGGTTTGGCTTGTTTTTGAGAAATACTGTTATTAAATCATTGGAAACATATTGATAAAATATGCCTGAAAGCTTCAGCCATGTAATTTATAATACAAATTACATTGCTATTGACAAATGGCAATTTAATCCCGCAATTAACTTTAACAATTTGAATTTCTCTGTTGCGTTTTCTTAATAAAAACCTTGACGGCAGTTCAGTAACGCTGTGCGAGAGTAATCAGGAGTGCTGGCCTGCTTTGAAAGCATTCCCAGCTCTTTTGGATTTTTTGTACATTCATGGTATCTTATCAGCGGAATGAAGTGTAGAATAAAGGTCTTTTCCACTTGACTTCCAACCCCTACAGAATCCTAAGATAAGAAGTGGCTCCCATCTAAAATTCCCTTGATAGAGAAATAAAGAAAGGCAATTTGGCTTGGTTCAAAAAATGTGAAATTGAGAATGAGAACCACTCATGTTTCTATTTCACTCCTATCATGTACTGGCTCTTTAGCACTGGAAAAAAATTTTCTTCAGTGTACAGACTTTATTTATTTATTCACTGCCTATTATATTGGTATTGGAATCTAGGGCTTTTTCACTGAGCTACATCTTCAAACTTTTTAAAAATTTATTTTGAAGGGCTGGGGAGATAGCTCAGTACAATAAGTGCTTGCATGGCAAGTGCAAGTACTTAGTTCAATCCCTAGTTTCATCAAAAAAAAAAAAAAAAAAA
>NW_004524629.1:9775922-9824496 GCF_000260255.1 Octodon degus
TCTATTCATTTATTATATATATGGATAGATAATCCATGAATACATATCCATTTCACCATGTAGCCTCAAAATTCAAAATATGTAAACCAATGGATTGAAGGAAGAAACAAATGAATCAAATATGCATATTAATATTTAAACTACAAAATGGAAGAGAATAGTCATACAAAAAATGGAAACATGTAGAATTTTTAAGAACAAGATTTAGAATGTATCTCATATAACCAGTGATATAGCTGTAAAAGCATATGGAACATTTGTAAAAAAGTCTTTCACACTAATCCACAAGGAATATGTAAAGAAACTCTCAAGATTCAATATTATTCAGAGTCTATTATTTGAAAAGAATACATAAGGAAATCAGATATTATTTATAAAAATGCTGGACTACTACAGTTTGTGTGAAAGTGACAAAGCAGTATTTCTAAACAATTATTTGGTGGGAAGTAATATTTTATTAAAAGTTATAAAATACTAAATTATTATTTAAAAGAGCATATATTAAAATGTGGGCGTGGATATATACAGAGATATTGTAAGTGTTTTAAATCTATAAACAAAAGGAAAGCAAATTATTTTTTCTTTTAGGGAAGGGTCTACAGTGTGTTCAGAGTCTCACTACTAGATTGGACTCTTAATGATCCGCCTGTTTACAGCCTCCCAAGAGCTGGGACTACTGGTGCACGCCACCACACCCAGTCTCAATTGCCATCACAGCGTGCCTGTGGGTGTGACCAGCACGGCAGGCCCATGGATCGCACCCCAGCCCCTGCACCTGCTTGCAGGTGCTTTAATTTGCTAAGTAACTTGGCTGACCCTGGAAAGCAAATTAGCAAAACATTTTACACAGAATTTGGTAAATACAAAAATAAAACAATATAAATCTTTGAAAGAAAATACAACTAATAAAATATAAAATTGGTTTTCTGATAAAGTTAATAAAATAGAGAAACTTTTCAAGAGAATAAAACCAAAGCATTCAAACAAAACATGTCAGGTCTGATCCCCTCCATGGGCCCCGCCCCAGCAGCATGCAGAGACAGTGATTAAGACTGGGCATGATGTCAAGTGCCTGTAATCCCAGCTCTTGGGAGGCTGAAAATAGGAGGATCACCACGAGTAGACCTGTGTAGTGAGACCCTGTAGATCTTATACTAAATACATAAAAAACAAAAAACATGTCATTGATAAAACATAGAAACAGACATGGTACCCAACCAGAAAAATAGCAAACTGATTATCTGAGCAAAATGATCTCCAAACAAAAATTAACAGAAAAGTAGAAAGTGTCTAAATTGAAGTAAAAATAAATGAATGACCTAATAGAAAAATTATTACATAAAATGAAATTTTTTATTCAAAACTAGTTATATGTAGTCTTGTTTTGAAAATATGTGCCATATATGTTGTTGTATGTTACTGTTTCGTTGTTTTTGCTGTTTTTACTCTTTAAAATAAAATTTTAAAAAATTAAAAAATAATAGCTGCAGGTGCAATCTTCATATTTTAAGAAAAGGATAATTCTTGAATTTTATGAATCATTTTACAAAGAGGTCTATTCGTATTAGAACAGAAGGAGCGCAAAGTGGGACTGGTGAGATGGCTCAGTGGTGTCTGCTTAGGCATGCGCGGGGACCAGGTTCTAACCGCCACCCTTCACGTCGCGCTGGCTCCGGGCATGCTGAGGAGACTGAAAACCGGATCACTCCGAGTTGGAGCTGTGTAGAGCTCCTAAACCAAATACATAGGAAGAGTGCAAAATAGAAAGAATGGGACCATTTCTATTTTGAACATTTATAAAGATATTTTAAATAAACAATTAGCTAATCAAATCTCTGAGTATATTGAATATATTCTTCCTGATCAGAAGGTGTTTAATTCTAAATTAAGAACAATAAAAAAAGAAAAAAAAGAACAATATAAAAAAGATATAACCCATTAATAGAGAAAATCAATATTCATTTAAATATTTTATATTTTAAATATTTAAATATTTTATAAATGTTAAACATCTACTTGCAATTGAAACTTAAAAATTGCAACTGATGGCCAGCCACATAGTTCAGCAGACTAAAGCACTTGCTTAAGTAGATGCAAGGACCTGGGTTTGATCCCTAGGATGCCATGCTGGCCCACCCTCAGGGCGTGCTGAGTGATTGAGACTGGGCATGGTGGCACATGCCTCTAATCCCAGCACTTGGGAGGCTGAAAACTGGAGAGTCACTAGAAGCCAATCTGTGTAATGAGACCCTGTACACCCTGTACACCCTGTACTAAATACATAAAGATTGGAACTGGATAAAAGTATCTAGTATAAATCACAATTTATTTTAAAAAAAGAAGTTTCACACTGAAAAATTAGAAGTATACTAAAATCCTTACAGAGTTAATATGAAAATTCCCTTAAGGAATATAAAAAAGTAATTAAATAAATGATGAAATATATTAATCTCAAAATAATGTAATTCATATTATACTGCTTTTAAGTTTGATCTATAAATGACATGAAGTCCCAATAAAAATTACATGTGCACAAACACATGCACACTCATGTACACATATGCAAACATGCACATATACAGAGGAGGGAGTAAGATAAGTAGGCTCAATTTCTGCTTATTGTTAATGGTGTGGGATGAATCTAACCAAGGGCCTCAAGTATCTTAGCCAAGTGCTTTACCACTGAAACAGAAGCTATTGAGAAATTTCATTAACAATTATGCATGCAAATAAATCCAGATTCTTTCTCTATAAGGTGTTGAAAATGAATTCCAACTAAGTCTTAAATATGAAAGATAAAATGATAGGAAACTAAAGGACAATGGAGACAAATATTTATATGCTTTATGTATAGGGGAAATCTTCTCAAGCAAGATCCAAATGCTAAATAATGAGATTTTATAAATTGAATCTCAGTATTGTTTTAATTTAAATTTATTTAATGGCCAGCCATGCTGAGCATTTCTTCACATATTTATTGGTCATTTGTATTTATTCTTCTGTAAAGTGTCCATTCACTCTTTTACTAATTTTTGATCAGCTCATTGAAGAATTAGTTCGAGTTCTTTGTATATTCTAGCTCTGTGTCCTCTGTCCCAGGAACTGCTAGCAAAATCTTTCTTCTCGTTCTGTAGTTGTCTTTTTTCTGTGCTGGTTGTTTCTTAAAGACCATAATGTTAGCTGGGCATGGTGGTGCACACCTGTATTCACAGCACTCTGAAGGCTGAGGCAGGAGGCTCCCTGAAATTTCCAGACCAGGCTTGGCTATCTAGTGAGCTCAAGGCCAGCCTGAACTGCATAGTGAGACCTTATCTAAAAAAAAAAAAAAAAAAAAAAAAACCATAATGTTAGCTGAGATAAATCAGACACACAAGCTCAAATATCACCTGGTTCCTCTTATATATGAGAAACCAAAAGTAAAAGAGAAAATATAAGAAGCAGAAAGAAGGAACCTTCTCAAAGAGGAAGGGAATCAAAAAATGGAGGGAAAAAGAAAGGAGGAACAAAGAAGGGGAAGGACAAGGGATGCAAAAAGGAGCTGCAGGTGCTATGTAGACAAACCAGCTACAGACAAGGAATGTAGGCATTATGCTCTGAAGCTGTACATCAAAGCACAGAGGAATCCAGAGGTGGGTGACCAAGAGAGGGAAGGGGGGAAAGGAGATGAGAAACAGTAGGATGGCATATTATGTACAAGTAACAACTTGCATGATGAAAATTTTCTTAAAAATTAAAGATTTTGAAACCAGACACACATGTGTAAATATCATATAGTCTTCCTTGTATAAGAACTCAAAAGAAGAAATACAAATAGAAAGGTATAATACAAGTAAAAGGAAAGCAGGGTCTCAAGGACTAACTAAACAAGAGAGGGAAAGGAGAAGAGCTAGGAAACATGAATAAGTCAAGCCATACAGTTATACATAGAAGATGGGCAAGGCAATGATCCTGAGAACCTTCAGAAGATTATTTAATCTAGTAGTAAATTGGAAAGATTCTCACCTTGACTAACTATATATACTGATACCTGTGAACTAAGCAACTGCACTGCAGATGGTAAACTGTAATAGTAGTTTCATGCTTGGAGTGCCTGTCATTCTGGTCTTCTGAATATGGGCTGCTTGTCATGACATGCCAGTTGCTGCTATGATGTCTCTCAGGTAGATGGTTGTTCAAGAAGAAGGGGGTGGTGAATGAAAGCAAGAGACAGGAAAAGGAATAATCTTGCTTCAAGGTTGTATATGTGTGATTTTTGGACTTATGTGTAAACATAAGAAGTATATAATTCTTTATGCCTATTTTAAAAATATATTCTAATTTTTAAATGTCTTTTATCATATTCTGTAGGGACTTAAAGTTCAACCTATCAATACTCAATGAAAAATACCTGTTCCATATTATGCCTAAAATGTTTGATATGCAGACAGATAGTGAGATTAAGTTTAACAGCCTAAATTGTATGGTAATGACAATAAGCTTGTCTTCTGGATGGTTAACAACCTAAGTTTGCAGACCAAAATTAGGGAAAAAGGAGGGCTGCAAGGAAAGCCAACATTTGGCCCTGGCCTTCTAAGGTCAATTAAGACTCAGGACATATGAGAACCTGTACTGTAATGTCATGTAACTCAGTAGTGTCCCAAATTTTCTGATCAAGGAGATTATGGGGCCAAAGAGGAAAGTGATCGATGATGTAGAGTGTGCCTAAGGAGAGTCACATAGAGAGAAAACACTCTCTCAGCCTTTCACAGAGAGCACATTGGCCAAGCAATGGCCGTGACTCATCCACATGGCTGACACTGACAAAGGTTCTACAATCTGGGGTACAGGATCTCAGGATAAATCATGAGGGTATTTCACTGACCTTATCAGACCCAAAAGCTGTAACTCTTGTTGCGTAGGTCCTGCTTTACCTTGTTCTTAGCCATCCAGCAGAAAAGTATAAAAACGAAATATAAGAAGTAAAGCCATGCTGTTACGTTGAGCTGTAGGGGACTCAGGTCAACAATTTCTGACATTGCCAGTTAAGCGGAAGACCCATTACAATTATGGGATACTGGACTCTTTTAGAATATTTTGCTGAGTTTAAACACCTATAATATTCAAACAACGGAACTTAACAAAAAAAGGGGATACAGATGAAAGTCCATTTTGTATCTGTATATTCAAAGTGGTTAGGATAGATATATAGTTACATTCTCTTAATGTTTGTAAATAGCATATCATGTCCACATCTTGTACAGCAATTAACCACTAGGAAGAATGTATGCAATGTGTGAATTATTGAAACTGTCGTACCAATTTGATTTGAAACTGTTTCATTGCTATTTGTTTATCAATAAAATTATGGGAAAAAATTAAAGATTTTGGAATAATACAATTAAAAATAGCTTTCATTTAATACAATAACATGGGCACAGTTAACAGGTAAGATAGAGGACAGTTCTGAGGCAAACGTATGTCACTTTGCTACAACTTATCTCAAAATGCAAAGGTGTATCCATATAGCTCAGTTGTAGAGTTGCTGTCTTCTGCAGCCTTGAGTGGCCGCCCCTCTGCCATGTTCCATACTGTTTTGGAGTCAACCAATTGTAGATTGAAACCTCTCCAAGCTGTGAGCTTAATCTACCTTTCCTCCCTTAACTTGTGGGTATTGGGTATTTTTTTTTTCAGCAAGTACAAAAGGAACTAAGACCCTGAGACTTGGCAGCACAGTCTCACATTCCATCTCCCATAGAGAGCAACAGCATTTCTTACACGGAGATAGGCATATATTTAAGAATATATTTATAACATATTGGCATGAGTCATCATGTCTATTTTGGAATAAGAAAAAGATTGAAGGACAAACATAACTTTTAATACTGGAAAAAAATAAGAGAAAAACCATTCACAGTCCAAGACTGGAGTTAGATCTTGAAATGAGAAACAGGATTAATGCAATGTTTTGCTCCCATGGTTAAGAAAGAAAGGGAATGACACTAGGGAGAGAGAAAAGAAGAGTGGGTGGGGAAAAAAAGAGTGGCTGAAGAAACATTAGTTAGTTGTATAAAAAGAGCTAAAACATAGTTATAAAGTCTAACTACTTCATATATGTTGTGCTGGTAAAAGAAAAGAATCAACATGGGCTCCATGTTGGCTCTGTAAATCAAAGATTTATAACTATGTCACCAAGTTTTATGGTTTGTGTTGTGGTTTCCCCCAAAGCCTCATCCAATCATGTGGTGGACTTTTTGAGTTTGTGATTAACTCAATCCATTGAGATTATGAATGCTGATGGGATTATGGATGTGAGTGTTGCTGGGATTATGGATGTGAGCACTACATCCAGCCTGGGGTGGAGAGCCTGGATGCGAATCATGGGAGACAGACTTGCTCTCTGCAGCCATTTGTTTCCAATACTCCTCCCACTGTTTTCTGCTCTTTGCTGCCACCATGTAAGGTTACCATCTGCCATGAGCTACTTTGCCTTGGAGCCAGCTGAGTATGGACTGAAACCTCCAGTAACTGTGAGCTAAATAAACCTCTTCTTCCTTAATTTTGAGTGTTGGGTATTTGTCCCAGCAACAAGAGAAGAATAACTGAGACATGCGATCACCTGAAAAAGACCTTAAGATTCTGGAATCAGGATGCCTTCTCAGAGCCAGTGTGGTCTTAGTGATACTTTCCTGTACTTGGAGCTCAGAACCACTCTTAGGCTTGGTGAGTCCACTGAGGCAGAGAACCAGTCAGAGCTCTACACCATGTCAAGAGGAACCCTGGAATTTAAACCTGAAAGACTTTCTAAGTCTCTTTTAATGTTTCCCAATCTTTGTCTCTGCCTCTGAATTATCTGAGGAGAGTTTCAAAATGTGCATCCACAGTTTCAAAACTCTCCAGTGGCCATATGGATGGAGAACCTCCAGGAATGTTGACTGAGGGCCTGTCCTTTTATGTACTCTTCGCAGTTTCTAATGTGGCTAGACTGGCATCAGAACTGGGTTTTGGGAAACATCCATCAGTTTTGCCTCCAGTGAGCATATACCCTACTTCCGGTAGCTGTCTGGCATCTTCTAGACCAATTCAAGTGACAATGAAAGAATGGGATGGGCACAGTTTGATTGGAGAATGCAAGCTTAGGTCTTCCTTGATAAACAAGCTTTCCTCAAGCCCTTTCATGATTAGGTTAGCCGTAACAGAAATTTATTATTTTTGTTTCTGTATATACTGAGGTTATCTGTGACAAAATAGATATAATCTGCCATACGATTGCTAAGTTCTATCCTATGGTGTATTAATGACAAATATAACAAACAGCCATTAAAATAAGTAGTCTATTGGGGGCATTTGGATATGAATAAATAGGTAGCAGTTTTGTTCTTTCTTGGCCTTTGCCTGTGACTGACATTTTGCCTGGAAAAGGTACCAGCTCCTTTAAAAGGCATCAATAATAGACATTGAATATTTTAAATGTGCATGAAAAATGGAACTATTTTGACAGATTTATACAAATCGTATGCAAATGCAATGCATATTTAATGCAAATATACATGTGGTTCTCTTAACTATTTCCTATGCTTCACTGTGCCCTTCAGGAAAATGCTAATGGCTCATCTGTGTCTCTTTATTCTGCTCAGCAATTAGTTGTTAACATAACTTGTGGTTATCACACAATGGCTCAAATAAGGAAATGTAGAAAAGGTCTTTGACCTTGAGAATATGACAGACTATTTGTGGGGAGAATACACGGTCACTGACTGCCCACACATGTTATGCTCGTGAATTACCTTTTTGCTTTGTGGCAGCAAGTACAGATCTCTGAGAATCCAGAGAAAACGTTGAGAGTATTTCTGACTGCTTTCTCACCTGCCTATGCTCAATTGTCAGGAAGCGCAGTTATCTTTCAAACCCACATTCTTTTCCTTTTTTATTCCAAGACTTCTAGTTTAACTCAAACAAGGAGGGTATACTATGATACCTGTAAGAGCACCTCTCCAGCTTGCCTGTCTGCATCACTAATCCAGGCTCTAGTCTGCTACCTGAATGATCTTTCCAAAACTCATCACTGAGCCACAGTTAATTCTTCCTTAACTTACCCAAAACTCCAAATTCATTGCATCATATCTAAGTCTCATAATTTTTTCTTGGCAAGTTGAATCTTTTGTCATTATTTAAACTTTTATCCTGTCCCTGTACCCTAAACAAAGGTCTGCAATCCCTTTATGCACCAACAAACCTGTATTAATAATTCTTTTCCTTCTAATGACTGCACTATATCTCTTTCTTGGCTCTCATCCAGTTGGGAGACACCTACTCATTCTTCAGGAATTGACACAAATGGCCACTCTGTCCCAACATCTTACCATATCAGAACCTACACTGAGACAGATGCCACCTCAATATGTGTCTAAGAGTTCTATAAGTAACTCATAATATTTAATGTTCTTAAAATGGGCATAAAGAGGACATCATATATAATGCCCCCATGATATACATTGATTTATATGACCTTTTAGTAACAAGTCTCGTCAAATTTCCACACCTACTTTGAAAACAAATATGAAGAGCTGGTTTAAACTACAAAAACCTTTGAGTAGCAAGTTGCTAATACTTCTGTTGCTCTATTATTTCAATTCATCAGGACTATAGAGAAAAGAATAGTTTTCAGTTTATGTTTAAGAACAAATCCATAGTATACAACTAAAACTAGGACCGATGACATTACCATATTGCCATTCCTACTCTTGTTCCCAACATCATAACTCTTGAAGAACTTTTCTAGAGAGAGCCAGTGTTACTGGTGAAGTTATAGTCTATCCCTTGTGTCTGTTGGGGGCTGAGACCGGGAATCATGTGAATATTTATTTTTTGTGCTTTCCATTAGACTATTCAGGTCTCAGGAGAGTAGGAAATGCTTAATTCTTTTCTGTTTTTCCATAACCTAGAAGAAAACCTAGCACACATGAAGCCTTCTTAAAATTTTTGATGAGTGAAAGCATGAATGAATGAGGACCAAGTAATATACAGAACAACTAAAGCACAGTTCTCCTGTTCTATGTATAAGGTTTAACTTTCCAGACTGGTGAGGGTAAGTTACTGACAGAATTGAATACAAGCGATGCAATCACTGTGGCTCAGATAACAAAGGAAATACTTCTCAAAATGGGAAGAGATTTGGGCCAGATCTGTCAAGTGTAGAAATTAAACAGAAGAAAAATTAAAGCTGGCTGAATAAATAGGTAGATATAGTGGTAAGAGTTGTCACAGTTTGGACGTGATAAAGGAGCCTACGAAGTAGTTAAAACTAGCTGGGAAATATGCATGGTCTCTTAATTACAAAATCCCAGGACACATGTACAGTAAAGTCCCAATGTGCTACACATAAGCTTTTCCCAAGAACTAGAGCTGGTTTTTCATAGGATGATATAATGGTTGATAGAGTGTCTGAACTGAGAAGCTCAGAAGTTTCACTAAGTGACTCAGTAGGGGGCCAGGACCCTCACATTGTAAACATCCTCAGCCAGTGCAAGAGGAGAGCAGGGAGATGGTGTGAGTGCTACACAGGCCCAGGGGTGGCAACCTACTTACACTATAAGGGAGGAAAGTAGGCTTGCTCTCCCAGCCTCTCTTACTCCTGTTGTTTTGCTGCCTTCTTACCCCCTTTGAACAGTGCAAACCCGTCTTGAAGCCAGCTGAAAACAGACTGACATCTCCACAAACTGTGAGCTAAATAAACCTTTACTTTCTTCATTTTGGGTGTCAGGGTATTTCACTAAGCAAGGAGAGAAAAGTACCTGAGACAGATGGGAGAAACATGATGCTACTGTGGAAAACTTAAAAAGCAACAGCTGTCACTGAGCTCTTGCTGTTGTGCCCTTTCACAATAGCCCACCCTCATGTGATAGGGTGTACTTTTAAGTATTTTCCCTATTTTTACTTGACCTAAACTTGCTCTGCAAAGTCTATTTCTTCCTACCTTTAATAAATGTAAAAGCTTTTTATCATTCATGCTTGTTTTGGTCAATTATTTGCCCAAAACAGAAAGAACCTCAAAATCATCTCCAGAAGGCGATTCCAGTTTGCCACAAGTATGGTGCAGGACTAAAAGAAACTATGAATAAGTACAGTGCCTGGCTTCTTAGCTGTTTCATTCACATTGACTTGGCATGGGGATCTCTTATAAGAAACTTCTATAGTGGTGTCAGAGCCTGAAGACTTGAAGCATAAACCTATCTCACTTTTTTCTGAAATAAGTGAATACCAAATCTATTCCACAAGCAAAAATTATGCCTTCAATTCATCAAAATTGGTGTAACAGTTATTCTGATGTTTCTGAGAAGCACTTTTTGTTTTATTTTTTAAGCCTTTACCATTTATTGAAACATGGGCATTCTAGGCTCATTATGATTATTTAATAAACAATAAGAATTCCTTAGAGTGGAGAGTAAGAACTGAAGGTTACTGAATAAATTGAGTTTATAAAGACATGAAGGAATGTAAAATATAATTTCCCAAAGGGAACTGGTAGGAATTAAACAATTTAAAGTCAAATAGCCTAGAAGATTATATGAAGGCCACAAGTGATTACCTACATTTTATTTTTCACTAGAAGGGAATGCACTTTGAAACACCCCTTACACTGTTTCTGAGTTGTAGTTCAGAAGTAATTTGTAGAAACAGTCATTGTTTATTGAATTACTGTAACATCTCATAAAAATCTTGGTTTTTGTTAAAATGATGATGTTTTAAAGTACAAATTTCAGATACGATGAAAATACACATAAACTTTCAAATGGGGATTGTGCTTTATTTTTCTTGGTTTCATCTTTTCACAGCACTTTTTGAACATAGAATGAATTTTTGCTAAACAGATAAATGAATAAATTGGTTGTAAAAGAATAACTCAGATTCCAACATTCCATTGGAAAAATTTAAAGCTTAATATTCCTGACCTATGAACCATCAGTTTAAATATAAAAGTGTCTGAAACAAGCCTACCCATGAAATATGAAGTTTCATTAAATACAATCATCTATAATGATTATTGACTCATTATTGGTCAAAAGAACAGATATAAAAATGTTTGAAATAAATCTATGTACGAAATGTGAAGATTATTTTTAAATTAACTTATTCATAATGACAAAGAGTAAATCAAACAGTCTAGAACGAACACAAGTACAGAAAGTGAACTTTCCTCAAACACTGATAATTTTCAAGTTCATGTTAATTCAAAGGCAATCTGCATTTGGGATCTTCCACTGTGTGCTTCCAGAATAATCTGCTAAGTGCTCATGACATACATCTACTGCATATCCATTCCCATCTTTGTAGAAAATGAAAGTGACATAAAATATGCAAAGAACATCTACAGCCCTTCAGGCTCAAGATGAGTTGAGCCTCTCTGAAATATGTGAACACAAGAATTTTTTTCTGTGGTATATGACATTTAGTTGAGGCTCTCACCAGCCTGAAATCTTAGAGAAAGTAAGTGGATGAATAGTTGAATCAGATTTATTTTCACTATTTGCTGAGTGAAGTTATAGATAATTCTACCAAAGACTTTTTTTTTCTTATCCTTAATCTTCCACTGGATTCCTAGTTGTTCAATTTCCATTATGAGAAAACACTACTGGGGTTGCTCACATTGGTCTGGACGATACATTAGACCCTCTATTGAAGAGGCCATTCAGTTAGGATACAGCTAATCCATTAATTTCTGTTGCTTTTATAGTTAATCATGGTCACTCCAGGTCAATCTATCAGTTTATGAAATGTACTAACTGGTAAGGTTAGGTAAATATTGCTCATTTTTTCCCAATATTTTAGGAAAGGGTAAACAGGGTGTTCAGGGTCTCACTACTACATCCGACTTGAAGTGATCCGCCTGTTTACAGCCTCCCAAGAGCTGTGATTACAGGCATGCACCACCACTCACAGTCTCAATTGCCATCTCAGTGTACCTTGGGGGCAGGCCGGTACTACAGGCCCAGGGATCAAACCCAGGCCCCTGCGCCTGCTTGTAGGCACTTTAATCCACTGAGCTATTTGTCCAGCTCTATTGCTCATTTTTATAAAAATAGACAGATCCATAGGCTCCCTGTTGGTGTGTGCAAACTAGGAATATAATAAACTCCCCAAAAGAAATGTTTCTGGATTTATTTTACTAAACTGTCTGATCATCATTAAGTCTCTAGATATGTCATTTTTTTTTCTGATAACCATGGTCTTTTAGGTATTATTCGCATCTTTTAAAAGGTCATTGAAATGGTCCCCAAATTAACTGTATCACTGGCTGTTTAGTGTGAGAAACTCAGCATCAGTGTTCCTCTCTACCACAACCAGGAGCTGGTGGAAAAAACTTGCAACTCTAATTGCCCAGAAGTTACCAGTCATGCATCTCTTATGGTGCTGAATGTCCACTACTTCAATTATCCATTTGTATGCTGATAAAAACTAAGATTTCTGGGTTGGAATATCAAGTGACAGATATAATGTTCAAATTTTGAAAAATTACACATTATTTTCTATCAACTAGAAGGAACTCTTTTACAAAAGGTAAACTGTTCTTCAATCAGATTTAACAGAAATCCCCAAATTACCTCTATTAGGAGTGTCTTTGTTTATAAAATCATTACTTCACAGTGAGGAACTTCCTTTGGCTCCATTAGCAGCTGAGAGCTTTTCTTATACACTTTCCTTATACAGTTAAAGTACACTAATGCTCTTCTCAAGATGAAAATAATAATCAAGTATTTTTCTTTGCCCTGGATAAAATTTCCTCAAGGGAGACAAATTTATTACAAATTGCAATTACTTTATCACAGCGTTTTAGATTTTTTTTTTAAAAAATGACTTACTCTAAATTGCATCTAGTAAAGACTACTTAATGCAATTAATCATTTGTCTCCAAGAATTACTTACTTAAGACTAGAATTTGCTGAAAAGCATCACATCATTTTTTACTTATGCCACTGAAGGTAATTGCATAATTAGTAACTGGTTTACAGAGGCGTGTTTTGCACATAATGCCGATAACCCAGGTCTAAATTGCCCTTTCTATCTGGGATCCCAAGGCACTTTATAAATCATCATATTTAAGTTGCTACTCACACCTGCTCATACCCACGCATATGCTGTGAATGGGGTACATTTAAAGAGGCCACTTAATACCAGGATAACCGTAGTGCAAATAATTCTCTCCTGGAGTGAAATGTGGCATTTTTAACAGACCCAGAACAATAGATACTGGTTGAGGTAGGAAATGAAGATCATCTCTGATTAAAACTACAGGCAAGACTGAGCAGGAGAGAATGTAATTACTCTCTTGGACCCTGGCCAAGATGCCAGACCCTTCATGGTGGAGAACTTTTTGCTATAGCTTCAAGAACTTGCCTTACATATTAGAATAGTATCTCAGCAAAAGCAGAATTTTCAGATACTAAAAGATGATCAGAAAAATGGTTTCAATCTCCAAATCAATTTTAATTATGGTAGAAACTATGCACCAGTGAAACACACAGAGATACATACCAACACACAGACATTTCCAGAGCTTAAGGGTAGAAGGAATCAGAAAGCCCAAAGAATTAACAGGGAGTTAAAAGATGGTATGAAAATGCACTCAAGGATTAGTGTATTGGCAAAAGGATGGATATCGTGGGGAAATTATAGACCTTGCACTAATCTAATCAAATAGCTTTTTCATTTCTAGTTCTGCACTGTATTTCCATTTCAAGAGTTAGCAGAAAAGATAATCTGCTATTGAGGTCATTCTGAAATAACAGTGGGATTCCTGAAGAATATCTTAAGACTTCCTACTGGTTTGCTGAAGCAAAACAGGGAGACCCGGATAATAGAGATGAGGGCCCCAGGTCAAACAGGTGTAGGTAATACTCATACATCGTGATTTTGAAAATTACATGTGACCGCAGTCCCTGGCCACTGCAGATAATTTTAACCTCTGTCAAATGCCCACAATTGAATACGCGGATAGGGAAGAAGCCAAAGGAGATTCCTGTGCATGTGTTTATGTAGTTTAAAAGTTACCACCTTTCCGCTGTATTATTTCTGGGTTCAGAAACCACTCTGATGCCCTCAACTGGCAGATGGTGGGGAGAAAGTGAAAGCACACGGTGACACGAGGAATAAATTGGAGAGAAACATTCATAATAACTATGATTAGAAGAACTGAGCGGTTCGTAGGAAAGATGCATGCCTGCCAAATCTGATTCTACTTCTCCTTCCACCTCCCCTTCCTCCTCCCTAGCTGTAACCCCCAAGGCCCTTAAACACCAGCTTGGAATTAAAATGGTTGCTTGCAGCTGCTCACAGATAGGCTTATTCTGCTGGCCTCGCTTAGCGGCCGCGTGTGGCTTCCATTCTCAGCCTCCTTTCTTGCCAGGGAAGGTCATTTGAGAAACAACGGGATTACAAACCAAGCAGAACGCCTTTTTCAAGTCAGCTTGATCCTTAACCGTGGGCTGAGAGTTCTTAGCATTAAGCCATTAGCGCTGGTGTCTGCTTTTAAAAGGAACTCACTATCTCCGGTTAGCCCCATAACAGGGGAAACTGCAGGGGCTGGGCTTTTTCGGATTTAGTTTGTGTCAAGTTTTTCTTTGCTTCTGCCCATGGTCTGTAAATTCTGTGACTGAGTAGAATTTTAGAATTGAGCACTGTATGATGCCTCACTGTAGCAGCTACTAGTACCTTTCAGAGCCCTGCTTTTAAGTAAGTAGAAATGAAGTTGTTCTTGTATCTGGCCAAGTGCTGGGGGGGGGGGATAGTGAGGCTGCGTTGGATCATCACAGGCGCCTGGGCCCTGAGGTGCTTCAGCAGATGCTCACCTAAACAGGGGTGAAAACGCGTGTCTGGATGTGCCTGAGCCTCTGCTCCTCCAAAGAGCAGCGTGCACAGCAGCTTAGCTGGCAGCATTTAGCACATTTCCGCCAGCAGGTGAGAGCTTAATTAATATAGCTGGGGTTGAAAGTTAAAAATCATTTTGCTTTCAGCTGCATGAGAAAAAGCATTAATTAAAATTTTTGCCTGGTTTTACAGATGCTTACTGTGGAATGGGGTAAGAAGAAGAATGTGGATATTGTCACAAGTACGGGGAGCAAAATCAATGTTTGGCTTATCGAATTCTATTCTAGGATTCTCTTGAAATTTTTAGCTTTGTACCATTAAACAGGATTAAAATATACCAAATATTTCTTCAGTTTTAAATTATGGGCCTAATAGTCTTGTCTTTTATGTTAACGTCTTTTATTTGATAACTGTTACTGTACTTTGTGTTTTAGGAAGTGGTATCACCCTGATTTAGGGATCAACTGTCCTGTTTCATAGAGTTGCATAAATGTAGTGATATGTTTTCCCCAACTGGATTTGGACTCATAGTGATTCTCTTGTGTTCAGCCTCGTCTCAGCGAGTGCCGGGGGCAGAGCCGGCATGGCACGCCAGGGATTGAGCCCCAGCCACTGCACTCTGCGTATGCAGGCGCTTTAGTTTGCTGACCCATCTGGCCAGCCCTTGAGTTTGCACTTGGGAGAACATATTTAGATAGGTATATCAGAAATAAAAGTTTGGATTCACAGTAAGGTCTGGTGTGTATGCCTGGAATCCCAGCACTATGGGAAACTGAGGCAAGAGGATTACAAATTCAAGCTCAGCCAGGGCAATTTAATGACATAGCACATCCTATCTCAAAATAGTAGAAACACCCCTGGGGAAATGTAACTGTTAGTGTCTCCTCCCAACATTCAATTCTAAATACAGAAAACAAAACAAAGTTACAATTCAGTATGGCCTTATCACACTGCACTATCACTGTCTTTTTTTGCAGCTGGACTATTATTGCTTGATGAGATCTAAAAGTCTTTCCCATGTGTACTTGTCATGTTTGCCATTATGCTCCTGACTTTGGGGAGGAACCTACATTAAAGCGTGTCAAGCGCATAAATGTGGGGGCAGCAATGATTGCCAGGGATACCATTAGTACCATCCACTATGTGAAAAAACGATTCTGCGGATTGTTCTTTTCTTTTGAAGAGGACTGTAAATATAATTCTCTATATAGGGACACATTGTAGGTAAATTTTGTTCAAAATATTTCCTAAATCTCATCTACTGCCAGTGCTGAGTCAAGTGCAGTGAAATGCAAGGCTGTACAAGGTAAATTTGAGTACTTCCCTTGTCTTTACAGTCTAATGGAGAATCACAGAATCACGGGCAACTCTGTCCCCACCAAGGAAGCAGAGGGTGCTGGGGTCACCTCAAATGGCTGCTACCTATTTGCTACAAATACACAAGTATTTTGCTAGTTATTTGCAGAATCATTGTTTGCTTGAATTTGGCCAAAGCAGCAGGGAAATCAAACAACACCACAAATATGAGACTTTGTTTTCCATCAGGGTGAGCCAGATTAGCTAGGTGACCCTACCATTTCTTACAACAAAAAAACAATGTGCCTAACCATTCTCCTCAACCCCCTTTTGCATCCATGTGTGACTTTCTCCTTTAGCATATAAACTTGCTAAATATAGAGGATGTATGATTACAACTTTTATTATTTTTAATAAAATATGACACACAAAATGTTTTAACATGCACTTTATCCGCACACAGACGGAATGAAACCTAATTATGTTTAACCTGTGCATAATGCCTCCCATGTAATAGTACTCCATAAATGCATATTGACTTGAATGGAATCAAATAGAATTGAAACAAATAAAATTGGATAGAATTAAATTGAATTGAAATGAAGCCGGGGCTAATTTAAAGTCTGCAATGCAAGCAACCGTTTTTGGCATAGAAATAAAACTATCTTTACTACTAAAACTAAAATTACCATCTTTTGTGAAAAATTATTTGTATTATTGCTTATAGAAATATATAGGCCTGCTAGAAATGGTATGCATGTTCAAGAATTGGCCGCATGTTTATTATCAGTGCCCATTTATAGCTAAGATTGAAACATTTATAATTCTACACAGAATATCTGGAATTCAAAATGATTTCTCAATCTATACTTTCTACTTACTTGAACTTCACCTTGCTTTAATTGGCTAAAGTTGATCTATAATTCTCGATTTAGATGCAATTGCTTGGTGTACATTTCTGCTTTTCAGAATCATTTGTCCTTGATGTCGCTATCTGGAGTAAATAACAGGTTTTGTGAAAGTTCCTACCATGCCCTGGTAGATATGGCCAAAACCCACTAAGTTTGGAGGTCTTGGGCTTGAATTCTCACTGATAGAGTTGTGTCCAGTTATTTGACTTTTCTAAGCCATTAGTTCCTTATTAGTTCAATATAAGGTGGTACCTTTGTTCCAGAACTGTATGCTGAGGATGCGAGATGGGTGTGGAGACAAATGCAACGTGCGGACGAGCGTGCCGCTGTGTGACAGCTCTGTGTTAACATCACCTCTCCAAATGCAAGAAAGAAAGGAGAGCAAGCCAGGGTACACCTTCAAGATGCACAACATAGTTAGTGAAAAAGCACAAGAATTAAATGAGTGCACTCTGAAAATTTAGAATTAAGACAGCCAAAAAGCTGCTATATTATTTTTTAATTGTACTGCATTATTATTATTATAATCATGATTGCCAATATATGTAAGATATCTGCCATGTACCTGGCATATTTCCAGTGTTTGATGTGTATTAACTCATATAATCTTTTTTTTTTTTTTCCCGTGGAACCGGGGATTGAAACTCAGGCCCTTGTGCTTGCCGGGCAAGTGCTTATTCTACTGAGCTATCTCCCCAGCCTCTAACTCACATAATCTTAAAAACAACCCTGTAACATAGATAATCTAAATTATATTTTTATTTAAAAATATGGGAACTGGGCCAAAAATAAGTCTGGCTCTAAAGTCTCATCAAATTAATTGATGGAGCAAAAATCTGAACTTTAAATACATAGTCCTCATAGGTTTTTTGTAGGCTGCTTTGGAAAAAATATAATATTTATAGATACTTTGTGATAGAGCAATATTGCAGTAATTATTTTATGAGATAACTGACTTAAGCACGGATAGGTAAAATAACTGTCAGAGGCTCCCCAGCTAGCAAATGGCAGAGTTGGGCTCAAACCTAGGCGATCTGACTTGCAACTCGGTATGTTATAGGGCCGTGGTGAGCTCCAGATGAAAAGAATTTCGCTAGTCCAGCTGCACTGGCGAGCTCACATCTGTAACTATGCTCATACAACATACTTCCAGGAGATGCTTTCTCGGTACAAAACCATCTCGCAGTGCTGAATCGCTCTCCATCTGGTATGGCCTGGGCTGTGCCTGTCTCAGCATCTCCCAGAGGCAGACACGTTTGAGTATTTCAGTTCCTCTAACATAGCTTCACAGATGAAAGAAAATTAGTAAAGTGGCACTCTGGATTTATAGATCATTTTTTACGTTTATTTATTATTTATTTATTTGATATAGAGTCTTGCTACACAGCTCAGACTCATAGTAATTCCCATCTCAGCTTCCCCAGCTCTGGAATTACAGGCCTGCACCACCACGCCCGGTTTCCGAGGTCAACACTACACTCCTGGGCTTCTGGGGTCAGCATGGCATGAAGTACTGGGGATTCGACCCTGGTCTTTGAGCTTGCCAGGCAAGTGCTTAGACTGCCAAGCTATCTCTCCAGCCCTAGATAATTCTTTTGAGAGTCTGATTAATGTGAATCGTCTCAGAGGTGGTCAAGTTTATGAATCTGCTAGATTTTGCCCATACTACACACAGGAGTGAATTCTCTAAAGTAGTAACAATCTACAAGACCTTTATGAGGTATCCAATACCTGTTCCTATGTTGAATTTTTGCTCTACTTCTTCATTAGCTATAAAAATGTAAATCCTTCTATTTATTTGCATTGTTACTGTCAGGAGAAGTTTTAAAGGGAAAGTTTTTGAAATATTTTTTTATACCTCACCTTCACTTTGTTAGGTTTCATTAAGTCTTCATAGATAAGCAGGAACTATCACTCAGAGCTTGCGTCTTGGATGGTTGATTCCTTTTAATTATGTGCATTTTCTCTTGGTCTTGGCACAGGGATTTAGTCTCTAGTTCTAAGGATTTGTTTTGAAGTGACACAACCTTTTGCTAAATTCTAGAATAATCCTCCCTCTGAAGTCTGCTCTCCATCTGGGTCCTGAAGTTGAAAGCTCTGCCCTCCATCTGCTAAACTCAGTAACGGCTGTAGCACCCAGCAGCAGGTAGAAGCAGTGAACTGGCTCAGATTTGAATCCTGAGTGGGAATCTGGAAGCCCACCTGCAGAGCTGTCTGTGTCTGCTGACCTGCCCCCATCCATCTCTGGGGAATGAGAGAGAGACACATGGCAGGGACCAAAGTGTGAGGGTCCAAATTAATGAAAAACAACTGCCTTTTGCTTGCACAGAAATCATCTGCCTTTTGATTGCATAAGGACAGATTTGCAAAATGAGAAGTGAAAAATGCCACAGTCCCAGCTTACTTACAAACCCAAGTTGGACTAGAGAATGTAAAAATGTATTTGCACGTGCACCAACCACCACGACACAGCTCTGAAAATCCCTGCACAGAAACCTATCTTAAAGGATAAAAGTCTCATTGCCCAGGTTATTGATTTATTGCATGGAAATAATAGAGTCGTAAGTGAATAGAAATGAAATGTCAAGTGATCATTTAAGTATTACAGGACTAAAATTTCCTGTTTCTATTAAAAAATAATTTCTCTTAAGGCAACAATTTGAAACGCCATCTTTTATTCCTGAAATACCTGAATCACTCATTAATTAGGAGCTCGAGATGTGTCAGCAAGTTCATGCTGTCTCTTCCAGCTGTTTGACTTTTTAAAGTCATAAATTGTTCTTGTGGTCTTATAGTTGAATAAAAAAATTGCTTCTGAACACCTCAGGAGCATAAATAAAGTGTGCACATTCTCTTGCCTCCTTTTGATTCTAACATATTATCACACAGTGTGCGTGTTTTCAGAAAGAACTGTTTTGGTACAAGCTCTTCTAGTGCAAGATCAGTAGATGGAAAACAAAGGAGGAAATAACCTGAGGAGAAAAGGAAAATTCTTTTGCCCTTCTATACAATTTCTCTTGACTTCAGCCATTATGTAGAAAATCACAGGCTTAAGTGCTATTTGTTGGTTATTCACACTTCAGAAAGCTTTTTCTACCGTTTTCTCTCTCTCCCACCCGCAGATCTTGGCCCCCTTCTGCACGCTCACCGCGGTAGCCCAGCTCTCCCCCATGGTGTCATGAACATTTCCCCTTCCTCTTGCTGGTAGCAGTGACTTGGACAATCTAAGGTCTAAAGTCTTATTTTGAGCTAACATCTTTCATTTACTTTCCTGCTAATGTATTCACCTCCACCCTTTTCTCGCTTCTTCACTGTGATATTAATATGTGATTTCACGTCCACCCTTCTTGTTCCTTGTACCATGTTCTTCCATTCTTCACTTTTAAGTGCTACTAACAGCCCTTCAGATCTGAATAGATGTGAATATATTTTGGATTTACATATGAATTCCTTTCAAACCATTATCTACATAAAATGTAAGAGTATTTAAAATATGCTGTTTGGTTTGTAAATCCCAAGAGGGCAAGAGTTACCAGTAGTATAATTAGATCATACAACAGAATGTGCAGTATCTATATTTTGTAGAAAATCTTTCCATAACAATGAAAGTGGGAAAAGAAAAATAGAGTTTGGAGACTGAAAAGAAGATAATGACTTAATGGAGAGTCTCACTTTTGCCTTCAAGATTCTTTCCCTTTTCTTTTGTTTCCTTTTTCCTTGCCTTGTCTCCTTTTGCCTTCTGTCACATCAATAGATTTTCTTTTCCTTTTTGTTGCCTCTAGCTGGGATTGGTAACTTGTTTCTTCACTCTTACAACTTGTTCTGTCTGTCCTTCCTCTGTTTCAGGAAAGTACAGGCTGCAGCTCTGCATCACTGCATGGAGGGCCAACAGCTTTGAAAACATGGGTTCTCCACTCATGCCTGAAGACATCGCCCTTATAGAGCAAGTAGCTAGATTAATAACTTTTTTAGCCAATAGTCTAGAACATAGTAGTGAAAATAATGAAGAAGCTACATGTATGTATCTTTCTCTAAAAAAATACATTTTAGCTACCTCTCCTATTATTGATACCTACAACTCAACCTAAATATTGAATTGGATGGTTTTTTGTTTTGGTTGGTTGGTTTTGTTTGGTTTTGTGTACAGGTATTCAAACTCAGACACTTGCACTTTCCGGGCAGGCACTGTGCCCCTGAGCTGTGTCCCTAGCCTCTGAGTTGGTGATAAAACACTACCTGACAAGTTTATTTCAGCTGTGATTTTATATTTCATAACTTTTATGATTGGAAGTACAGAGAAACAAAGGGTAAGTTTGGAACTGCTTTTACTGAATGCACTGTCCCTATAGTAACTAAGTTTTTCAACCTTTCAGATACTTCCTACTTTTCACAATGATAATGTAAATATAATAGATAACACATTATAAAGTATAGTGTAGTATTGTATAGCATAGCGGAAACAGAAGCCTGCATTAAAATATCAAGTCTGCTACTTCATAACACTATTTTGTACAGGAAATCACATATTTTAGTTTCTTCATCTATATTTTAGAATAAGCTCACATATTTAAATGTCTTCTAGATGAATAAAACAGAACAGATATAATCCCCCAACATTTATAAGTACACACCTAATATTAGTTTTTGTTTCTAGATAGAGACAGTTGGTTAATCTTAGTATTATAATATTTTCAGGTGACTGACAATAAGAAAATAAACACATTTAGCAGTAAGACATGTGAAATTATGTGTCTGTGTACCATATATGGAGAGTAGAGCTAGGGCAATAGTTAAAAATCAACAAGAATATAACAGGAAAATTTCAGTATGTTAGGATACTCACCTATGGATTTCTTTTTATTTTTTTCTGTTCATTTTAAAATTTACTTTTAAGAGAATTAAAAAATAAAAGTGATGCAAAATTTCAAACCAAGATGATAGAAAATTATCTATGGTTGTTATATCGCATATTATCTTCAAAGTCTTTGCTCAGATTACCAGATATAGTCATGTAAAATTGATCAAACAGTATAAGCTATAACTGTTCCTTTCAATAAATTAATAGAAATTAGTAGTACAATTAGCTTAGATATCATGTGTATGTATATATAATTATATTATATATAATATATATATATATTATATATAGTTCACTCTTACAACTTGTAAAAACTAAATATATTTAGTTTTTACAATATATATTTAGTTATTTAAATATATTTAGTTCCCTTTCTGACATCTCAGTTGCATCTAGCATTTTTTTACAATGAAATGTTACTCAGCTATAAAAAAGATAAACTCAAGGCTTTTATAGGTAAATGTATGCAACCAGAGATGATACTCCAGCAAAATAAATCAGACTCACACCTATAAACATCATGTTGTCTCCCTAGTATAAGAAACTGAAAGAGTAAATAAAATCCAAAATGTACAATAGATACTATGAAAGAGAAAGAAACTATTCAATGAATTTCTAATTACCCATGAATTTTTAAAAATTATAATATAGCTAAGAGAAGTGGTATGTGACTATAATACCAACAGTAAGGGAGACCAAGATAGGAGGATTGAATATGTGAGGACTACTTGGGCAGCTTAACGAGACCCTGTCTCAAGATTAACAGGAATGTATGTACCTCAATAGTAGAAAGCATCCAAGTTTCATACTTCTCTGATCTTTCAAGAATGGCACTTCTCTGATCTTTCTCCTAAAAGTATATTACAGGAGTCTGATCATCAGGAAAACACCAGACATGCACCATTTCAGGGATACTCTTTTTAAAATGTATTTAACAATACCTGTTAATTTTCTAAAATGTTGAGTTCCAATGTGTTCTCTCTGCACATGTGTATAACCTATTTTGATTATATCCATCTTGCATCACCTTGCTTTATGCCCCAAATCTCACCCAGTGATTCCCTTCCTTTCTCGAATGAGTTCCCTTTTACTTTCAGGCCATCTTTTTAAACTCAATTTTAGGTCAGATTTGTGATACTTAGCTGAGTTTAGCTTACTTGTTTACTTTGCTTACCAAACTGATCTCAAGTACCAGTAATTTTCTTGCAACTGACATGATTTCAACCCTCCATTTTGTCTATATATTTTCTTTATCTATTCCCCTGAGGAAGGGCACCTAGACTGCTTCCATATCTTTGCTGTTATAAATTGCAGTGAACGTAAGTGTGCAGATAAACTTTTAATAGTCTGACTTCACGTGGATGACAGGCTACATATTTACACAGCTGAGCCATGTAGTAGGTCTATTTTTATTTCTGTGAGGACTCAGCATCTTCCTTTCCATAGTGATTGTTCTAATTTACATTCCCACCAACAAAGTAAATGAGTTCTTTCCCACGCCCCCCATGGCATCTTCATCACATTTTTATTCTCTATATTCTTGGTGGTAGCTTTTCATCATCAGTGGCTGGGGTAGACGGGACGTCCATTTGTTGTTGCTGTTTTACTCACACTAAATGAGTATGAGATCAATTCCAGGGGTAGTCTACCATTGAGCTACATCTTCACTTTTATTTTATTTTATCACATTACATTACCTTACATTACTTGTCATTTGCAGACAGCCTTGCTAAGTTGCCCAGATAGGATTCGACCTTGGGACCACCTGAGCTCAGCCTACCTCCCTGCCAGGACCCCAGGTTTGTGCCACTGTACCCTACTTCAGTGTAGTTTTGATTTGCAATGTCCTAATAACTAAAGATTCAAAATATTTTTTTCATATCTTTATTGAATACTTGTACTTCTTGTTTCAAGTAGTGCCTATTCAATTCATTTGGCTATTTATATATTTATTTTTTATTTTTATTATTTTTGGCAGAACCGAAGATTGAACTCACACCCTTGTGCTTGTCAGGGAAGCGCTTATTCCACTGAGCTATCTCTCCAGCCCCAAAACTTTATTTCCTTTTTTTTTTTTTTTTTTGTATTTTAGGGAAGGGCCTACAGGGTCTTACTACTAGATCGGACTTGGAGTGATCTGCCTGTTTACATCCTCCTAAAATCAGGGATTACAAGTGAGTGCCACCACGCCCAGTCCCAATCTCTGCCTCAGCGTCGGGGAGAGGGCCAGCAAAGCAGGCCCGGGGATCTAACTCCCAGCTTCTACCCCTGCCTGCAGGCTCTTTAATACACTGAGGTATTTGGTCTGCCCTTGGCTATTTATTGATAATGCTATTTGAATATTTAGCATTAAATTGAGTGATATATATATATATATATATATATATATATATACATATTCTATAAAAACTAATTTGGCTATGATATATAATCTTTTGAAAGTGTTTCGAATTTTGTTTGGGAATATTTTGAAGTGTTTTCATGGCTACTCATCAAGGACATTGGTCTATAGTTTAGAGTACTAACCCAATAATGAATCCATGGAATGAGTCTGGAAATGTTTTTTGCTTTTATCTTACACAAAATAATTTGAGACACATTGGTATTAGTTTTTCTTTAAATATCTGGTAAACATTTATCAGTGAACTCATCAATTCTGTGGTTTACTTGGGAATTTTTTATTATTTCTTCAGTACCATTGCTTATTATTATTTTGTTTAAGTTTATATATTTTTGGTTCAGTTCTGGTGTGCCGTATTATTTAGAAATGTGTGCATTTCTGCTATAGTCTTCAAGCTGTTAGCATATGGGCCCTAGTACTCAAGATTCTCTGGGTTTCTGTGGAGTCTGTGGTGACATTCTTTTGTAACATGAAATGCATTGATCTACATCTTTTCTCTTTTGGTTGTTTTGTCTAAGTGTTTATTAATTTTGTTTATCTTTTAAAAGAAGCAAGCCTTTGTTTTACTGACACTCTAATGTTCTTTTAGTCTTCATTTCATTAACATCAGCTCTTGTATCTATTACTTATTCCTTCCTTTTGGTTTTACATTGGTACTTCTTGTGTTTCAAAGAAGTTGTGGTGCATCATTAGGTTATTTCCTTAAGATCTCTGATGTTTTGAGGTAGGTAATAATGGCTATAAATTTCACTCATAACTGTTTTTGCTGTAGAGGGGTATTTTGAGCAATACTTAAATTGTAATGCTCAAAACTCAGAATTATCAAAAGTAAGTAAAGTTGAGGAATCAGGCAAGAGGAGAATAAAGAGAAACGATCCTGATACGTTATGTGATATCATGGATGGAATTCAGAAACAGGTAAAAAGAAAAAAGCAGCAGGAGAAAGCTAAAGAACTTTCAATGAAGAATGGTAGTTCCTTAGTCAAAAGTTCACCACTACCACCAAAAGTTTTTATTTTGTTTTTTATTTAAAAATATTAGAATGACTACTGTATTGGATAGTGATAGAATAATAAAATAAATAATTGAATAAGACAGCAAGTTTGTCTTTACAAAGCTGACAAAACTCATGTCTTATTCCACACACAAATATTTACATGTAGAAGTTATACATAAATATATATATATATATATATTTAAAATTTAAATGCAATTCTTATACATTATATCAAAATATACATATTTATATAGAGCTTTACATATATGCTTATAGATAAAAGCTTGTTATAGTTTTTTTAATTTTTAAAAATATTTTTAGGGCTGGCCAAATAGCTTAGCGTATTAAAGCACCTGCAAGCAGGCACAGGGATGGGGATTCGATCCGCCCCACCCCCGGGGGCGCACTAAGATGGCAATTGAGACTGGGCGTGGTGGCACCCGCTTGTAATTCCAGCTTTAAATTATGAATGGAGTACAATTCTATCACATTCTCTTCTCATGTATGGACACGATTATATGCTTTTCCACCTTCTTTCATTAATATAGGAAATTATACTGAATTTTCAAGTGTAAACAGGAGAATGAATCAGTACAAGTCCGATCTAGTAGTGAGACCCTGAAGTCCCTGAAGACCCTTCCCTAACACACACACAAAATTATTTATTTATGTATTTATTTATTTGATACAGGATCTCACTCTGCAGCTCAGACTCTTAGTGATCTTCCTGTTGCAGCGTCCCCAGGGCTGTGATTACAGGTGAGTGCCACCATGCCTGGTTTTATTGGCCAGCACAGTGAGGATGTCTGGGGATGGCATGGCATGCAGTACCAGGGATCAAATCTGGGTCCTTGAGCTTGACAGGCAGGTGCTTAGACCACCTAGCTATCTCCCCAGCACTATTATGATTTTTTATACATAAAAGTTCATATGTTCATGAAGCTGCTAGAGCTTACAGCAGACGGGCTATTTCAGTAATGGTAAATTAAGATCAGTTTGTCTCATAAGCATAGATGCAAGTAGAAACGATCACAAACAGAATCCAGAAACATAAATTATGTGTCACAAGAAAATTACATTTATTTTGGAAATGTGACATTTTTCTAACATTTGAAAATTCAGTATAATTTCCTATATTAATGAAAGAAAGTGGAAAAGCATATAATCATTTCCATATATGAGAAGAGAATGTGATAGAATTCTACTCCATTCATAATTTAAAAACAGATGAACAATGGTTTCCAAACTGGGAAGTCAAAGGAAGTTGCTAAGCATGATGAAATTTACATAAAAAATTAGAGCAATTTTTATGCTTGGTAAGGAAATTATTTCCTCTCAAGCCTAGGAATAAATAAGAACCTCTCTATTAATACTTCTTTGTTAAAAAGTAGAAAGTTAATTTGCTTAAGCCATAAAACAAAAGAATTAAAAAGAATATGAAGAAAGAAAAATATGATTTTCAGGTAAGCAACTTGAATGTAAAAAATCCAAAAGCATATTGATAAAATTATTACTTTTTTATTTTTAAAGAGAATAAAAACTAATAAAATATTGGAAACAATACAGGATTTCATTAAACAAGATGATAAGAATTTGGCAGTTGTTGTTCTAGTGCATGTTGTTGTCTTGAAATGATTTGTTCAGATTACCAGGTACAAATAAGCAAAACTGCTCAGAAACAGTTAAGCATTTTCTATGACTATTATTGTAAACATCTGACTTAAGGTCATTATGTAGTAGGCCATATTAATACACACAAAGCAAATTTTTAGGACATAAAAATAAAATAGAAAATGAAGTACCTCTTCCAGTAGAGAAAATATCAACTCTGTAGGACGAGCTGTATGGAGATTTTCCACCAATAGGTCTATAAGATTATTGCAAAAACTGAAGATGACTAAATTGAGGATGCTGTGAAAGAGAAAGAAACTGTACAAAGGAAAGTAACAACTGGGATGATGGAAAGGAAAAAAGAAAGATATATGTATATACACCAGATAGCTCAGATAATTGTGCTGCTGATTTCTGCTATTTATTGAAAGGAGCAGCTAATGCTTCATTTTTTTCTTTTTCTTCTTTTTAATTTTTTATAATCTTTTATAAACTTTATATGCTTATATCTTGTAATCTGAACAACTAATTTGAACATGCAATATAACAACAATATTTAAGATAACAAATTTGTAGAGTTCCTACCAGTTTGCTTAGTGAAATTCTGTATTGTTTCTAATGCTTTTTGTTTACTATTTTTATTCTTTAAATATATGCATATAATATATATATATATATATATATTTTTTAAACTCAGTATATAAAGATGTAAACTTTCCTCAAATTACTCCACTGCAGTGCAGTGTCACTACAATTCCATTATAGCAGGCATGTATGTACGTGTATGTATCTGTACGCATACACACTTATACACGTATACCTAAATTGAAAAACTAGCTAAAAGTTTTATATGAAAATACCAACAGCCAAGAAAGAACCAAAAAACTCTAGTTTCTTGAAGAATAATAAAGTCAGAAACCTATGAGATCACATATGAATAATTAGAAAGATAGCAATTAAGACCTGGTATTATGCAAAATGATAAATATGTAGGAGAGAAAAAATATAATGTAGAAATAGACTCAACCAAAAATGGAGAAAAGATGAGCTTTTTTAAGAAAAGAATTGTATGAGCAGAATATGCACAATAAAAAGAAAAGAAATCCCATATATAAAGACTTAATTTTCTTTGGATTGTGGATTAAAAATAAAAGCAAAATAAAAATGAAAGCAAACTTCTAAGAGCTAACATAACTTTCAATAACTTCATGACCTCAAGGTAGGAAATCACTTATCAAAGTGAATGACTAAAAGCATGAATCATGAAGAATAAGATCGAAAATTGGATTTCATTTTATCAAAAGCTATTATTAAGAAAATAAAAAGGCAAGCTACAGACACAGAGAATTCACATAACTGACAAAGGACACAGTCTCACCTGCAGTCCTTACATAATGTTACTCTGTCATCCAGTGAAAAATACCATTTTTAACATACTGTACTCATTTAGTTGACTGCTCAAAAGTTTGATGTGACCTGAAGGATGTCCTGACCTCTAACATCTAGGAACACCACTGAGAAGGCCGAAAGGCAGAGTCATTGATGGGCAGGGGCTTCATCTGCCTGAGACTGCTTCCCTCATAGGTTCAGTGTCTGGACTAAGGTGCTGATGACTACTTGTGACCTGCTCTATGCTTTCATGTGTCCCTTTAATTGAACTCTGGGAACTATCAATGTCTTATATCATGACTCAGGGTTTCCTCAAAAATATTCCAGTACAAATTGCAGAAACTATATCATCCATCATTTAAGAATAAACACAATGAAAGTTCAGAGTTTCTGAATGTGACAATATGGCATTATTTTTGCTATATTGTATCATTTTTTATTCATCAAAATAACTATAAATGGTCCCAGAATTTAGGGGAATAGACAGAACTCACCTTAAGAGAGGAAGGATGTCAGTGAAATGTGTAGTCATTTCTCTACACCACCATAGACACATATATAAACTCTATTTGGGTGTGTAAAGTGTTTCTTGTATGTTGTGTTACCTAAGATAGACAACATTTCTTGTTACCCTTATGCATCACTGCATCTGTAGAGGTAATGAATTCACTCACAAAATGCTCAAATAAATTCAATGGAGCTAATTTAAGGTTGACTAGAAATAAAAGCAAAACTTTCTGCAGCTAAATAACAAGTCAATGAAAACTACAACATTGAAAAGATACCTACAAAACTAGGTAGGTACTCAAATAAATGTTTATTTTTTTTAAAAAGGGTAATCAATGAAATAGAAGACAAGAAAAAAAAATCATAGGACTGTCCTGCTAAGATGCCGTATATGGTTAGATTTCTAAATTTCTGTGTAAAAATATGTAATTGCTTATTCTTATCTTTTTAAATACTTTTTTTTTCTTTTTCTTTTTTTTCTTCACATTTTACAGGAAATAAGTGCTTCCCTAGTAAGCACAAGGGCCTGAGTTCAATCCCCAGTTTTGCCAAAAAAAAAAAAAAAAGTTTAACATATCAATACTTGATGGAAAATACCTGTTCCATGTTATGTCTAAGATGATTCAGACAGATAGTGAGGTTAAGTTCAACAGCCTATGTTGTAGAGTAATAATAACAAGCTTCTCTTCTGGAGGGTTAACAACATAAGTTTTCAGACAAAAAATTAGATAAAAAGAAGGGCTGCAAGGACAGTCAACATTCTGGCCCTAGCCTTTCAAGGTCAGTGAGGACTCAGGACATAGGAGAACCTGTACTATAACATCATGTATCTCAGTTATGTCCCAAATTTCTGATCAAGGAGATTATGTGGCCACAGAGGAAAGTGATCAATAATGTAGAGTGTGTCTAAGGAGAGTCACACGGAGAGAAAACATTCTCTGAGGCTTTCACAAGAGAGCAAATTGGTCAAGCAATGGCTGTGATTCATTCACATAGCCAACACTGACAAAGGATCTATAAACTGAGGTACAGGGTTTCAGGATAAATCCTGAGGGGATTTGACTGACCTTGTCAGATACAAAAGTTACATTTCTTGTTATATAGATCTTGCTTTATATTGGTCTTAACCATCCAGCAGAAAAATATAAAAATGAAGTATAAATTGGAAAACCATATTAATATGCTGAGCTATAAAAGGCTCAAGTCAACAACTTCTGACAATGCTAGTCCTACGGATAACCCACTACTACTATGGAATACTGGACTATATTGAGTTATTTTGCTGAATTCACCCATCTACAATATTTAAATGACAATGGAATACCCATCTCTGACAAAGCTAAACAAAAAAAAGGGGTACAAATGAAAGACCATTTTGTATCTGTATATACAAAATAGTTAGGATAAATATATAGCTACTTTCACTTAATTCAAGGAGAAGAAAGATTTATACTAATAGTGTTTGGACAGGATATCATGTCTGCATCTTGTACTATGAATAACCACTAAGAAGACAATGATATGCAATGTATTAATTGTTGAAACTGTCCTACTAATCAGTTTTGAAACTGTCTCATAGCTATCTATTTCTCAATAAAGTTTAAAAAAGAAAATGAAAAAATAGGTAGGTATAGCTCCTACCAGGTCCTTCTGTACTATCAGAAATATATCTATAGTTTTTATTTTTTTTTACATGAAAGAGGAACTTTCCACTGTTGACACATGTTGAGTAGGAGAAAACATTCTTAATAATATATATGTGTGTCCAAGAAGCTATAGCAATATTCTCAACTTTTTAGGAATATATATTATAGTCAGTCTGTGTAACTCAATGATTTTGCAGTGGTTTTTAAAGCAACAAAATATCTGTGAAACGTGGCATTATTCAACCAAAGATCTGTATTTTAGGATAATTCAGTGGTTACCACTTATTTATGGTTACTTTCAGGTCTGCAATTGAGGAATTGTTGTTTCAGATATAGAGATTATAGTATATAAGGCACAGAAGGGAAATAAGATGAAGATAGCCTAATTACAGTAGGCTGTGTGTTGGAAATGAATTGAAATTATTATTTTTTATAGGTTAAAAGAACTTAGAAAGATTTGGCTATAGAGAGAAGGTCTTGAATTAGATGCATCGGGTCTTGAGAATCACAGGAAATTATTAAAAAGAAAAGTGATGGGATGTATGTTAAGGATTCAGTTGAGAAAAAATAGTGCAGGCTTGATGCAGGAAAGATTCTTAAAGGTTAATTATAGGGAAAAAGTTATAGGGACTCTGAGTATGTAGGAAATGGCAGAAGTACAAGTGGAAGGCTCAAAGACTTAGCAACAAATGAGAGATATTCTAAAGAGGAGTTGGAAAATACATTAACAATGTCAAGAAATATTTTACTATAGAAGGTTTTCCTCTAATACCAAAGGTGGCTCAGTAATCCTTATTCATTACTCTGAGATGTTCTATTTTGTCAAGAATTATTGTTTTAAATTAATCAGCAGTATTTGATGGTTTAGAGTTTGTAATGTTTTCTTTTAAAGTCTATATAAGAATATTAACTGCTGCAGGAGAATTCCTCCATGTTCCACTCGGTAAAATACTTTCTTATTAACAGCTTCATTAACCCATGCATCCAACCATCCTTCAGCATGTGTCCCAATTTTCACCACTCTGAATGAGGGCATCTGTTACTCTGCTCTCACTGAACCATTTACATTTTTACCAAACAGATTTCATCTTATTGGTTTTAACCAATATCTCAAATTTAATCAGGGCATGATATGAGCTGACCCAAAGCCACATCACACCACAGTTCCCTTATATTTGTTACATATTTATATTATGCCTTCAATATTTCTTTGCTTTATTCTATGAGTTCTTAATCATAATATTCATTAATATAATTAGAGATGTCTTATTAGAGACTCAATGCAACATATAACATATTGCTAAAGATCAATATTAGAGTTAGAAGAGTAGTGTTCAATTATGTGTCAATGGCACTATTTACGTGGCTGCCACTTCATTCCAATCAGCGTTGTTGTTTTCCTTCTGCTACTATTAGACCTGTGTCTCATTTACTCATCATTGTACTGCAAAAAATGAACTTATTTGGCCTGATTTGTCTGCCTCTGGTATATCTGGCTCCACTGTGATAACAGACAGATATAAAAATATATGAGTGTATAGTATATACTTTTGCCTCTTTTTTTGCAACATTTTGTGTGGCCCTCCTGATATTTAATGTCACAGAAGGGATTCATCTTTTGGTCATGAATATTAGTAGCCTAAAGAAAGCTGGTCATAAATCCCATTTTCATTTTTTATTGAAATCACACTATGTCAGGGTGTAATTTTTCTTTTTCTTATACAGAATAATTTATTCAGTGACCTTGGACTATGTTCTTTTCTAATCTTAAAGGTTGAATCAGTATACTAATGATTTCTGCAGCTCTACATTTTTTTCATAATATAAAACCTTAAAAAGCTAAGCTTTTAGCTGAATCCTCATTGATGGAAAGAACGATGTTGGTGAATTTTAATGGAAAAAGCAGAGGCCAGAACACAACATTTTGAAAATGAACCTAAATCAGCAAGTTATACAGACAAAAAAGTATATCTTTTATGAACTTACTATCTCTAGACAGAATATCCTATTGGTACAGCCCCATGTATTATCTTTAGCCTTTCTTGTTCCAGTCAGCTATTATCTTACTGTGTTTAAGCCCAGAAAAAATATGAAACAGTTGAACGACAATGTATGAAAAATTAAGATAGTTAAACCTAGCAGGTCTAGACAATAATTTCAATCTTCTTTCTAAAATGAAGTTTCATCATGATTAATATTCTTTTCCTAATCCTACCCATTTATTGATAGACTGAACCAAAATAGTTTGAAAAGGTAATGAGAAAAGGCAGTAACTATTTTGGTTGAGACTATGGTGGAGAATGATGGCAAGTGACATCCAGCACAGCCCACCACCCAGGACAGACTGCAGCCCTGAGGTGCTTCAGAGCGCCACCTAGTGCTGTCAGCCCTCTGCTTTGTTCATGCTGATCTCAGCTATGTAACTTACCCCAAGCCCACATTAACTTGGAAGCTTGCTTTCCTTTCAAATCCTAGGCAACTGTTTTCTAACAGAGAAATGCCGTGATATACAGAATGAATAAAACTAAGAATTAGATACGGACGGATAATGAGAGACAAAGTTTATACGTTTTAGCTGGAGACTTTTTAAAATTATGCATCAAAGCATTAGTAAACTGTGAAGACTTCCATTTGATAGTTAAGACATTCATTTTTATTTTTTTAACAAAATGAAGAAGACAGTAAAAACTAGTCTTTAAGAATATGTTTTAGCTATAAGTATGCATAATGGGTACACTAGACTGCATGTGGCAGTGAGTGCTTGTAGTCCCAGCGCTCGGGAGGCTGAAAACAGGAGGATAATATGAGTCCAATCTCTGCAGTGCAAACCTGTAGGACCTGTACTAAATACATTTTAAAAATGGGTACACTGTGATGTGAAATTCTGGCTGCTATTTAATGGTCAAAAGAGTTCAGTGTTCTAGAACTACACAGGATGTATTGGTATGAATAAGGAGCAACTGAAATACAGGGACAGTATTAAGGAAATGTAAAGTGGATTAGCCACTTTCAAGGAACTTGTTTTCTTATAAAATTAAAGATATTCTTACTATATGGACCAACAATTCTACTACTAAATTATCATACATGATGGATCTGAAGGTATGGCTTCAAAAGTATGTGTACTTGAATTCTTTCATAATTGTTTTATTCATAATAACAAATACAGCACAAGTATCCATCAACTGATATATTTATAGTCAATTTATAGCAGATCCATAAATATGTTCTATATTTAATTAAAAATACACAACTGCATATATTTCTCATTAGTCTGCAAAATATAAAACTTTAAATATTAGTGTGTATAAAGTATCTCTCAATAAATTTGTAAGCCCAAAGAGAAAAAGACATGGCTTTGTAGATTATTTTTTCAGATGCCTGGATTGGTCAGATGTGTATTTTCTGATGACTACAATATTAACAACCTTAGTAATTTTTCTTTCTTTTCCTTTTTTGTATTTTAGTAGAGGGTCAACAGGGACTCACTATGAAGATCAGACTTGTAGTGATCCACCTGTGTTCAGTCTCTCAAAGAGCTGGGATTACAGGCACGTGCCACCACACCCAAGCTCAATCACATGCCCTATGGGTGGAGCTGGCATGGCAGGCTGGGGATCAAACTTCAGACTCTGTGTCTGCCTATGCAGGTGCTTTAATCCACTGAGCTATTTGGCCAGCCTCAGTAATTCTTTTTTTTAATTATTATTTAATGTACTTAGTACAGGGTCTACAAGGTCTCACTACATAAATGGGACTTGTAGTGATCCTCCTGTTTTCAACCTCCCAAGCACTGAGATTACAGGCATGTACCCCCACTCCCAGTCTAAGCTTAGTAATTCTTTATGTGATGTATATTGTAATGTATACTAACTTTTCACTAATTTTATTATTTTCCTCTATTTCAGCTTGATTCTTCAGTTTATAAAATATAACTATGTGGATTATTAGATCAAATTTTAAATAGATCATTATGGCAGATAGAGATTATTTTAACTTTTCCAATTAGGAAGTATGTTTTCCAAAAATCATATATTACCACCACCACCACTAACACCCCACAAATCCTTTTGTTTAGAATGATATTGTGGGCTTCTTCTGATTTGTGGGGAAAAGCTGTACTAGACAATATGAGCCAATTTAAAAATTATTCTTCTGGAGAGAAAATATTATAAAATAGATTTTTTTATGACAGTGAGTTCAAAGGGTAATTTTCTACTTATTGATCTTTTCAAGAAAGAATTTCTTCGTAATTATTTCCCCCTTTTCATACAGAAAATTACTTCACCCTCTTCCTTAAAGAGCTCCTTTGAGTCTATCTATCTTTCACCTCCTCCTTTTCACGTAACCTCTGATTTCATTAGAATTGGAATAGCTGACTAAGCAGTAAACATTCTTTTAGCAAACCAGGCCCACCAGGGAAGATCAGATTGTACTGTGAGCTGTGTATTCAAATAAGTGCCTAAAATAGCTCCTTCTTCCTCCTTGAAAGTGAAAATCCCTATGAAGACTGTTGATGGCTTGCCAAAAGTCTGAGTATAATGAGATTATGTATCTTAACACGTAATGATTTTTTTGTCTTTAAGTGTGAAAATGTGTGTGCGTGTGTACATTTTTCAGTTTTTCTTTCCTTGATCTTTGCTGTGTAGTCTAAAAAGCTTCGATTGACATTGACTGCAAGTGTGACTGTAGGGCTTCATCTGTCAATCATAATGATGGACTGGGATATAGCTCAGTGGCACAGCACCTAGCTGGCAAGCACAAAGTCCTGAGTTTGATTCCTGGCACTAAAAAAGAAAAAAAAAATCATAAGAATGATGCCTAATAGTACTAGTGAGAAAGAGTTTGGATTGTTTTATGTGTGATAGCTTATGTTTTCAACATCTCTGTATAAAATTTTCTTATAAATGTATATATGAATAAGTATATCCAAAAATTCTCAGTGGAAATTTACATTTCTTCTATTTTATTGAGTGTATTAAGATATGAAACACTGCATATGTGTGGCATAAAATGATAAGCTAATGCATGTAGACATTATAAAATTATTAAATTGGATTAATTAACATATCCACCCCCTCATACACTCATCTTTTTTTTTCTAGTTAACATTTCAGATCTATTGGCTTAGCAGTATTCAACTACACAAATCATTTTCCTTTACAAAGAGAAGCTATTTCATATAAGAGCCAGAACATCAAAGGGTTTATATGCATTTTCAGTTGCAGGGACAGTCTTGATCAGCCTAGGCTACAAACGAGACAGTCCATTAGCGATTCTTTTTTTGTTGCTACAGAATAAAATTCTAATATAGAATTCAATATTTTGAAGGTCAAACTTACAGCCTTGTATCAATAACCTGTCAACAATAACCATAATTATTTGGCTATTCATTTATCAATAACCAAAGTAAGGACAATCATAGATTATCTCTTATATGGTATGATGCAGTGGAGGATGTTGAAGGTAAGAAACTTACTTAAATGTTTCTTGATGTTCTGTAGTATGAAGTTTCAGACAGCACAAAAAACACCATTGGTGAAATGTGAGCAAATAATTACAAAAGGTGCAGAAATTTGCATCTGAGCAAAGACCGTAGATGTCAATGGACCGGGCGAGGTGAGCAGGACAAACTTCAGCAAGGCAGGCCCCTTCCCAGGCCCGCCTGTCTCACAAGGCCCCCAACTTGTCCAAGAGGCCACCCAACAGACATGTACACAGGTACACAGGCATGTGCAGTCATGATAAATTTAAACTTGAGCTGGAGCACTAACGTTTTAAGCTGGACTCGTGTTAGCTTTGCTTTCAAGGAATCTTCTCCCTGCTGGAGCCTGACGTTGCCAGGGTGTAAAGTTGCACACACGCTGGCAGAATGAGGACAGACATGCACTCCACCTCAGTTTACTAACCAATGCTTCTTCCTTCCCTTGCTTTATCTCTCAGTTTCTGCAAAATAACTCAAGGATATTCAAAACTACATTTTTAAAATACATGGTATAGGGCCGGGGAGATAGCTTAGTGGACGGAATAAGTGTTTGTCTGACAAGCACAAGGTCCTGAGTATGATCCCCGGCACCACCAAAATGATAAAATAAAATAAAAAAAAATACATGGTTTACCAACTCCCTTAAACATGTACATACTCCCAATATTTTTGTAGAAGAGCAGAATCATTTATTGTATGAAAACACATCAATGTAACTTATTGATTAAAATATTTGGATCATGGTTTTGACATATTTTGCATAAGAACCATATTCATCTAGGTGTTTTTAAATATAAAACTTTTATTCTGTAAAGTCAGTCTGACACTTGTCATCCATCTGACCCCTCGTGCACTGCCAGCACAGATAAGTACTCTGTAGCATTAGCTTTCTAGGTTCCTTGTGAGCACTCACCGAGAGAAACACAAACCCATTTGAATAGGACTGCATTTCACTGATGTTTGAAACTGTACAAGTCAGATATTATTAGAGAAGCAGATTTAATTCAAGATATACTGACACAGAAGAGTTTATAAGGTTGGAGCACAAAGCTCCACCATCCTGTTCCCCCGCTGCTTCCATATTTCTGTGCATAGTAATCTTATTTCTTTTCCTTTTCTTTCTTTCTTTCTTTCTTTCTTTCTTTCTTTCTTTCTTTCTTTCTTTCTTTCTTTCTTTCTTTTTCTTTTTTTTTTTTTTGGAACTGGGGAGTGAACTCAGGCCCTTGCACTGGCCAGGGAAGTGCTTCTTCTACTGAGCCATCTCCCTGGTCCCAATTCTATTTTCTTAAGGAACATTTTCTAATCAAATTAGGACAGTGATCTACATTTATATGTAAGCTGCCTTTCTTTCATTAAAAAATATTTATTTATTTATTTGCTATCACTGCGCAGCTTGGACTCATAATGATCCTCCTGTCTCAGCCTCCCCAGTGCTGGGATTATAGGCCTGACCATCATACCCAGGTTTGGGAGCCAGGATAGCACACCAGGAAACCCAGGGCAGTAATAGCATGTGGTACCAGGATTCAAACCTGGGTCCTTGTGCTTGCCAGGCAGGTGCGTAGATGGCAGAGCAAACTCCCCAGCTCTGGAAGCTGGCTTTCTCTAGTGTTAGTTACTTACGATCAACAATCAACAATAACCTGAAATTCTAAATGAAAAATTCCAGAAATAAACAATTCATAAGTTGTAAATTATGTATCATTCTCAGTGGAGTGAAGACATTTTGTACTTTCTTACTGTCTCTGCTGAAATGTAAATTATCCCTTTGCTGTGTGCCCCACTCTCTCATTAGTCACTTAGATGCCATCTCAGCTATCACATAGACTGTCATAATATCATTGCTCATACTCAAATAACCCTTATTTTGCTCAAAAATAGACACAAAATACAGGGACAGATACGCAAGAAATTCAGACATGTCAAAGAGAAGCCATAATGTACATCCTGGTGCTGGCAAACCTGTGGCACCTACTTCACAGCTGGCTGTCACCACTCAAAGCCCTAAACAGAGTGACATCAATGGGGTATCCTGTAGCGAAAAAGTGAAAGCTTTCCATGCAATAAGGAAGAAAATAATCCAATGTTGAGGTGGCTAATACCCATGGTAAGAAGGAATTTTCTATCAGGTAGTTCTGAAGAAGAAAAAAATTCATGCTAGCTTTGCCGTCACAATCAGAAAAAAATTATGGCCACAAAAATCTAATAAAAGCTGTCACAACTCCGTTTCTCTCCTCATGTAGGGCTGGTGAAATAGCTCAGTGGTCTAAAGCACCTGCTTAGGCAAGCTTAGGCAGTTGCAGGGCACCATAGTGACAACCTTTCATGTTGTCCCAGAAGGGTGAGTACTCGGGAAGAGAGAGAGAGAGAGAGAGAGAGAGAGAGAGAGAGAGAGAGAGAGAGAGAAAGGGAGAGCGAGAGAAAGGGAGAGCAAGAAGAGAGAAGAGATAAGAGATAAGAGATCAAGGGACAGTGAGACACATTCATATCATATTTTAAAATAATTTATTTAATTAGTGCATGTTCATCATACATTATGTTCACATTCATCATGGAAAATTTGTTCCTATACACTGTATTTTTATAATTGATTTATTGTATTATTATTGCTCATCTTTAACTCTGTCTAATGTATAATTTAATGATCACCACAGAACATATAGGGTTCAGAATTATCTGTGCTCTCAGACCTCCTCCATGGGGAACATCATCATGGTGACTAGAAGAAAAGATTGTGTATATGAATGTATTTAATTTCTTTTTTGCAGCATAGTATGTCACTATGTGATTGTCTGTTCACTATCGTATGAATAATTTTTCCTGCATATCATATGCACAATCTAAATTTGTGAAATATATTTACAAAAATGTAATATATGTGAATACATAAGCTTTAATGATGAATATCAAATTTCTTTCATAGCTGTTATATAACTTTACATGTTCTCCAGTGGTATAAAATGAAACTTGTTTGAATATCCCATTCTATAAATACATATAGTATGCCGAATAGAGTATTGGGTTTATATTTTAACCATTTAAAGTTAGGAATTATTTTTATTTATCTAACTTTTTTTTTTTCGGAACCAGGGTTTGAACTCAGGCCCTTGCACTTGCCAGGGAAGTGCTTATTCCACTGAGCCATCTCACTGGCCCTTTAGGGATTATTTTTAATAATAAAAATAATTAGTATATTTGGGGAAGTAATTTTTCCCATAATAAGGATTAACTCAAAGGATTCATACATGCTAGGCCAGTGCTGTACCACTGAGCTACATCAGTAGCTTTTCATTTTGACTAGCTCTGCCAGCCCTGAGGACAGGGCTGGCATGGCATGTGGTGCTGGGGATAGAACCATAGTCCACTGTGGCTGCCTAAGCTTGCCTAAGGAGGAGTTTTAGACCGCTGAGCTATCTCGCCAGCCCGTCAATAGCTTTTTAAATACAAATTTATTTTGAGACATGAGACTGCCGAGTTTCCCAGGCTGACTTTGAACTTGTGCTCTTCTTGGGTCATCCTTCCACACTGATGGGATTACAGGTGTGTACCACCATGCTGAGTAGTCAATTTTTTTTTATCTTAGTTTACTAATACTAACTTTCTTATTAAAGTTAATAACAATCTTGTGAATCTATGAGAATTAAGAATGATCTTATGAAAGGTTGAAATGTTGAGTGCAGTATCCATGACCAAATTAATGACAAATAAATAGAAACAGTTGTCATATTGCCTAATTTTCAAATTATTATGTATATTACACATTGTCCCCTTATTAAAGAACTTCTTAGTATAAGGCTTTTTTTAACTTCTTTTAGGTATAATAGCATATGTGACATATAGATAAGTAATAGTTAATAACTATGAATTATTGGTACGTTATGCTCCATATATTATGAAGTACATAAATGGAAAAAGAGTTGTAAGAAATCTAAACAGTGATAGCTATTAATAGCAGTCATGTTTTGAAGCATAGATGCTAGCTTGTAAAGCAGTGGTAAATTACTCAGCAGACAGAAGAAAGTTGAAACTGATGCTGGGAAAGGGGACGAGCAGAAGCAAGCTGACTTGCAGCACAGATCTTTAGAAGGTATTTTTCTAATAGATCAAGAGAGGAAATGAAATCCAAGTGGACCATCTGGCTGAATGGTGAGTGGATTCTTAGTCAAAGTATACACAATAAATGCTGCATCAATACACGGAGTACTGATCTGGGCTCATAGGTTATGCCTAGGTGGAAAGGCGAGAAAAGGGTGTGATCCGAGACACTGTTGAAAGCATGGGTCTAAAGAGCAGTACTAAACACTGAAAAAACAGTAATACATACCCATCATTTAGAAGTACAGAGACAGCCACGAATTACACTGTTCAGCAGGTTGGAAGTGGGTGTCTCTGAGGAATGAAAACGAAGGGAATTTTGTGGCTAAGAAAAGAAACTTTTTTGTCATTAGGCTTAAAGTAGTACTAATTGAAGTTTTGAACTACACAACCATTGTATTGAAGAAAAAGTAAACTGAAATAAAAAAGAAAGAATTAAAAACTCCTCATGTGGCCTGGGGAGCTAGCTCAATGGCGTTAGTGCCTGCTTGGCAAGTGCAACCCATGGCACCACAGAAATGAACAAACAAACAGCTATTCATATACATACAGAGAAAGAAGGATGTACCCTTCCTTTAAATAAGATTTCAGTTGCAATCAGCATTTTGTGGGACCTGCTATCGTACTCTTCCTTGAAGCTGAAGTTATTTAATGGCTGGGCCAGGTGGCCCAGGCCTGTCATCTTAGCACTCTGAGGACTGGGATGGAAGATCACAAGGAGCGCCATGCCTGGACAACTGAGGAACTTAGTGAGATCTTGCCTCAGGATACAAATATAAAAAAGGACTAAGGATTTAGCTTAGTAAGCAGGCCCTGGGTGCAGTCACTCATTCGTACGCGCACTTGCCCGCGCGCGCACACACACACACGCACGTACACGCACACAGTATTGACCTAGATTTTTCTTGTTTTTTTTTTTTTGGACTTTATTAATATATGTTTTTAGTATGCTATGCTTGCATTCCTTGTGGTGAGCTGGTCTGTGTACCTAACCCATCTCAGTTCCTTTCTGCGGCACCTCTCTCTCCCTTCCCTCCATCTCTTGATGCCCTTCCTCTTTAAGAAAGATCTATCTTTCCATTTCCTGTTATCCATCTTTCATTTGCTCTTTATTCACATTTTGGGTCTCTCATTTAAGAGAAATAACGCGATATTTAGGCTTATGTGTTGAGTTTATTTCACAGCGTTATGGTCTCAAGATGCATTCATTTTGCGACAAAAGACTCAGCTTAGTTTTTTTTTATGGCACAATAGCATTCCATAAAGAATACTGCATTTTTTTATCAGTTCATTTGCAGGTGGGCAAATTCATTTCCAAGATAGAGCTGTTATGAATTGTAGTGCCTTAAACATGGGTGTTCAGATACCTCCACAATATGACGCCTCCAACTCTTTCAGAAAGACACCTAAAAGGGGAAAGGTTGGGTCAAATGAACTCTGGTTCTAGTTCTTTGAGACATCTCCACACTGATCTCCATGGTGACAGGACTAGTTTACACTCCCACCTGCAGTGAAGGAGGGTTCTTATATGCCCCCATCCTTGCCCCACAACCTGTCTAACATGTATTATATTTAATTTTTGGCCCTGCCCCTAATGATAACCATTCTTTGGGGTAAGATGGAATCTCAATGTTGTTCTAATTTGAATTTCTCTAATGGCCAGTGATGTTGAGTACTTTTGTATGTATTTATTGTCTACTTGTCCTTCTTCTGTCAATATCCATTCACTTTGTTTGCCTTTTTAAAAAAATTTCCAGAGTCTATTTTTTTTTTGAGTTCTTTTTATATTGTGTTCATTAATCCTCTGACTGAGGGGTAGGCTGGAATTTTTTTTTCACATTTTGTAGGTTGTCTTTCATTCTGTTGCTTGCTTCTTTTGCTATGCAGTTTTTAATTTGATAGGATCCGATTTGTTTTTGTCAGTATCATTTCTTATGCAAAACAATGTTCATCAGTGTGTTTTTCAGATGGTAAATTTGGGTTTAGCTAATTGGCTTACGGACTATTTTTCTAACTACCATCCTCAGTCCAAAAATGATTCATAGGGTCTTCTCAGATGTATTAGAATTTTTAAAAAATGTTGTGACAGATGACAGTATAAAAACTGACTTCTAGAATCTAAAGAGCAATCTCCTCAGGGTCTATTCATTCATCAGCTGCAGAAGCCCTCTCCCCCACCACAGCCCCCGCTGCTGCTGCCACCTCCCACCTCCCCATAACTAGGTTCTCACAGTTGCTTTGAAGCCACCCTGCACTTCATACAATACCAGGTCACCTCCTGCACGTGCTTGTATATATTATGTACAAAAGTGTTTGTAATTATATAGTTAATGGTGGTCTATACTGGACCCCAGAAGGCAGATAAAATCAATGCAACAATGTTATAGGTTCATGACCTTTATTTTTCTTATTCTTTATTGTTTTATGTATTTAGTAGGATGTCTACAGGGTCTCACTACTAGATAGGACTCATAGTGATCATCCTGTTTTCAGCATCCCAAGCACTGAGATTACAGGTGTGCACCACCAGGCCCAGTCTCAATTTCTGTCTCAGCGCGCCCCCCGCGGGTGGAGCCAGCACAGCACGCCAGGGATTGAACCACTCACTGTCCCTGCAATTGCCTAAGCAGGCGCTTCAGTTCACTGAGCTATCTGGCAGGACCCTTGACCTTTAAAATGTGTTCTCATCCTCTAGTTTTTGCCCTGGAAGAAATTCACTGTAAATCAGTATTAAACACTACGCAGGAAACTCTTTTTAATCCTCTGATTAATAAAGATAAGTCTCATATTGCAGTTACAAAGTAGCTGAGTCATGATTTAAAAATGTTGCCTAGTGAAGAGTCATAATATGTAAGAAATTGAGGACTCTGATGATGGTCACACAGATGCGTAGCAAAATCAAGCATGGAACTCAAGTTGAGAGCATTTACTATATACTGTGTGCCTATCACAAAATATTTTTATTAATTTTTAAAATTATTTATTTGTTTATTTATTTTTTTTATTTGGTACAGGGTCTCACTACACAGCTCAGACTCATCATGGTCTTCCCCTGCACTGGGGTTACAGGAGTGCGTCACTATGCCTGGTTTCGGGCTGGCAAGGCGTGCAGCACATGGGATCCAACTCCAGTCCTTGTGCTTGCCAGGTAGGCGCTTAGAGGCTGGAGCTATCTCCCCAGCACACAAAAAAATTTTCAATTTGAGCTCCACATATATAATCAGCTTATAAGTGATAGTGAAACACGATCTATTATCCACTATCTTAGACTGCCCTCTAGAAGGATTACTTCATTCCATTTTTTCTATTTCTTTTACTTACTTGATTTCACTTTGTTTTCTTTCTCAAATACTCGTAATTTATCTCTTCTCTATTCTCTTTATTGTTACCTGTCCTAAATCTCTTTATTTATCTAATTCTCTTATTTTGTGTACAAGCTTTCTTCTTTCTGCACTTTTTAAACAGCTCCAAAATCTTAAAAGGTTTATTTTTTATCCATTATTTATATTTCTTTTATAATAATTATTTTCTCCAAATATGACAGATACCTTTTACTTTCCAACTCTTATTTATATTTCATGTCTACTACTGGTAATAAGTTTAAAAAAAAATCTGGGTCACCTGGAAACCTAACTTAGAGGGTTTATGCATGGAACCTCTTTCCTGACCTGTACCAACAATGTCCTATAATATTGAAGCTACCAGAAATAAGAGTGAGAACTTTCAAAGTTCCAGAGAAATGTAATATTTTCCTCCTGTTTTGAAGAACCTATTATTCCATCTCATTCAAACTTTATGACAATGATGATAATGATGACAAGATAAGGGTGACAACAATTATTAGTGATAGCAATAGCCACCAAGATGACAAGAAGCTGCACTAGTTATGGTAATGGTGATAGGTTAAGGGGTGGTAGCAGGCACAGTAGTAATAGCAGTGGAGAAGCAGGGAATGCCCAACACTGGGCATGCTCACTGCCTTTTAACATATATTTTTATGCCATTCTGCAAAGCCCACTTTATTTAGTGGAACTGCAGCATTGAATTGTCAATATTCAGCCATTCGAAAATACAAGATGCAGTTTTATACACAATGTGGGTGGCAAGACTTCAAGAGATTGAATAACTTAGCCAAAATTATCTGGAAACATAAATGGCAGAAATCAGGGTTTAATATATCTGGCTTGAGATTCTCTGCTCTTAAATTGCTCTTTATCTGACCTTCTTATGTTTTTAAAGCTGTTTTTATCAAGATTTTCCACCTTTAAAAGTTCATACTGCAGTGTCTCTTTTTTGAACACTTTCCAAACATCCTAACATTGTGAGAGACTATTCCTGACATGCGCTACATTCAGGAGTCTTCAGTAAAACTTAAAGAATAGGAATCCCATGTGACCCATTTCATGTTTCAGGAAACTTTCAAAAACACATTGTACAATAAGAGATCCCAAAATTGGACTCAATCAGATGACTGGAAAACTTGAGTAGTTCTATAATGTCCATTAAGTTTTCTTTAGAATGTAATACTTTTTATGTTCAATGAGTTCTTCAAAGTTCAAAGAAAGGGAATAAAGAGTATCAGGGAGTTAATAGTAAATGTCTGCAGTCTAGCCTTTACATTTTTTCTGACATATAGCATTGCAAAAAATATAATTCTTCACTTTGATATAATATTATTGGTCCCATAGTTTAAATTAAACTTCTTTTATTTACTAACAGAAATAAGAACTAAAGTTTGAAGACCTTTACAGAAAAAAATTACATTTCCCCACAGGACAGCCTTGCTCATATAGGGAAAGAGAGATGAGATCCATCTATCCACAGTTGTGCCAAGAATTTAGTTAATGTCCCCACTCTCATAGGCAAATAGGCAATCAGTATGACCTGTATGCCACTGCCAAGGGATGCCAGTATGTTGGTCAAGTGTTGGTCACTTACGGTATATCGTACAACAGCAGCTGGGCGTCTAGCTCAGTGCTATTGTGCTTGCCTAGCAAGTGAGACCTTTGGTTCTGTCCACAGCATTGCCAAAAAGCCCCCAAAATGAAAACAAAGGTATCCATGATATCTCTGATCCATTTCTTACATGCCAAAATGAACACAATATAGAGTAGCCAAGCTCTCCAACAAGCCAGTCCATAAGCCAAGCTCTAGAAGAGCACTCAGTCATAAAATAACAATACTTCATACGAAAGAGCTGCGGAATTTTTGTGTAGAGAGGCAGGACACTGAGGCTTTCTTCTCAGGAAGCAGCTCTAGTCATGCCAGGGCTGACTCAGCAGTTTCGTATCCCAAGACTGAGCACCAAACATGGCATAGCTGCAATCTTACACATATGATCTGGCATGAGATAGTTTTTGTGTCTTTGTCTCTCCTACATGGGTGTTCTTGTTTGTGTCTGGATGTCCTCCCAGAGCCGCATGCACTTTTCGATGGGTCTTTGGCAGAGATAGCTGAATCTTGTGATTGATTCATGGCACAAAGCTAGGATTAAGGGTGCTCATATTAAGTGTGGCTCAGCGCTGGATCGGTCCTCTGGTTGCCTCGGCACCACCCTCACTCCAGCAGTCTGCATAGGATTAAAATGGGCAGAAAGCAGCTTGTTTTCTCTCATCCTCACTTGTTGCTTTTGTTGCCCTCTGCTGCCATGAAGGTGGCCCCTCTGCCATGCGCCACCCTGCCTTAGATCCAGCTCATTAGAGGATGAAAGCTGTATAAACCATGCTTTAAATAAACCTTCCCTCTTGTAACTTTAGGTGTCAAGTATTTTGTCTCAGCAATGAGAGGAAAGTGACTAAGACAAGGGGCATGCGTGAACATTCTACGGTCTGGCTGTATATGATTTCTCTTACGGAGTTACATCAGAATTACACACAAGCGGAGGCTGATGTCTTTACTTTGTAAAAACTTCCTGCTGGGGCATGCTGAGAGGGGCCCTATGACAAAGGGACTCCAACTTTCATGAGTTATATCTGTTAAACTTGCTTTTAATACATATGATCTGGCATGAGATAGGACAGAAAAGAAGGCAAATAGTAGGAAGCAGACAGACTTCCAATGTAATAGCATGTTTTAAATAGAAAAGAGCTGCATTAGGCAAACTTAAAAATACATACATACACACACACACATACACACACATTCAATCTTACTTATTTTCAAACTTGTCCCTACTATTTTAATACTGAGTTAGAAAATCCCTTTCATTCTTTATTCCTTACTTATTTTTCGCACTAAATATGAATGTTCAAGTGTATTGCTGCAGAGAACTGGAGAGCCTAGTGTTATGCAAAAATCAAACAACGAAATAAGCAAAAACTAATGTGTGTCCTTAAATGTCAACTTTTTGATCATCAGGTAAAAACATGCAGAGCAGATTTCTATATTCAAAACAATTTACTCCTGGGCAGGGGGAGGTCAAAATTTATAGGTGTGGGAATTGAGGTATTGTAGAGATATAGATTTGAGACAAAAGTCTGATGTCCCAAGAGAGCAGGGAACACTGGACTGAGCCCAAGGAGGGTTGCTGTCTGTTTGCAAATTCCCGGCAAGCGGGGACCCAAAGCAGCAGATAACAGCTTCTCCTGCAGGCGCCCTGTCCTTAGATCCCTTGCTTGGGATGATATCAGCTAGCATTTGTGTGAACCTAATGTTAGGCAAATGGTAGAAGTTAATAGAGATAGTAGTCTGTATTCACTTAGGTAATTATGCACATTCCTTAGCCTTCCTTTAACCCTCAATGAATGTGAGATGCTTCTGAGGCTCTGGGCTCCCTTGGAGAGAGACTACTTTCAGTGAGACTTCTGAAGCTACATTCATCAGGTCTTCTCGTAGTTTCTTTCGGCACCGACCCGTAACACACAACAAGGTACAGAAAAAAAAAATGTGACTTCCTGATGTTTTTCAAGCTAAAGCCTGTTTTCAAACATGTTTTTCATGCATATCCTAAATTACTGTAAATCAACCTGCCGAAGTACTGAAGACCATGCATTTTAAAAGGATACACGGACATAGAAATGCACTAGTCCTCTCAGTTCTAGAACTGGCAAATGCACAAAGGATAGCTTTGGGTACTGTAGTCACCCTAACAGCCACCAAATTCTAAAAGCTGGTGTCTTAAGTCACTTTAAATTAATCGGCATATTATGAACCTAATTAGAATTTTGATTTCTTCACTCATTGAGGTAATAAAATGTTTATAGTCTCTGTCTCTGTCTCCTGACTCTGTCTCTCTCTGTCTCTCTGTCTCTCTCTTTCTGAGTCTCTCTGTCTGTCTCTCTGTCTCTGTCTCTCTGTCTCTCTCTCTCTCTCTCTTAGACAGGAGCACACTATGTAGTTCAGATTAGCCTTGAATTCAGTATGTAGCCCAGGCTGTTTTCAAATTCATGGTGATCTTCCTGCCTTAGCCTCTCAAGTACGGTGGTTATGAGTGTATGTCACCATTTCCAGCTTGTTTTCTAGGAGTAGAAACTAGATGAACAGAGATGAGTGATCTGTCCTTGGTCCTTCCTTTCAAAGAATCCCTGGTGTCTGGAAGACAGGTTACTCTCATACAATTAACTGTGAAGTTGAAAAGAGGGCAGAAACCTATCCCAGAAGAAGGGAGCAACATATATCCTTTTAGCTTTTGTAAACTTTAAGAAACTGGTTCTAAAAGCAGATAGCTTGGACCTGTTCATATTCTCCTTGAATAAGGGCCTAATTATTTAATAGGCTAAAATAATTAATTAGATGAATTCCTTTAATAATTGTCCTAGTTATTGCAATCAACCTTTGCATATCTGAGGAGACATTCTTCAAGAGGGCATGTCTTCCCTCTGGGAATACCTGCCTCTTCTTCTCATGTGGGGTCTTGCGGAGTTATCAGGTCAAATCTCTTACAGGTCAAATCTCTCCCTGTAAGAAAGAGAGGGCTGCATCTTTTTTCAGGAAGGATGGGAGGATTCTTTCCCCTTACATTGATTCAGAGGCATTTTAATTAGACTTTCAATAAATTAAAGAGCTTCCCTAAACATACTGACAATGAGGCTATGATGGGTACATAGACACAGTTCTGCAGAATCCTGACCATGTTTCAACCAAGGTTTGATTACCTGTTTCCCTTCATTGTACCCACAGATTAAATCTTATAATCAGGCTGAAGCACAACACATACTGAAAACACAGGCCCAGTATTTTTATGTTACAGAAGAAGAGTGAAGAGTAAAATGACAAACTCCACAAATGATTCATACAGATATGTACATATTGAATATACTATGATTGACATCTCATCTAGTGTGAAGGTGTTTAGTCAAAAATTCCAGTGGCTTTTAACCAAAAGGAATCAATTCACAAGGTATTCAATGAGTTCCTGGAATGCCTGCGACTCTATCACAAAGCCCCATCTGCAGAAAGGTCACCTACTACAGGCACCACGCAAAAATCTGCTTTCATTACAGGTTTAAGTCTGAATATTTGAAAACACCTCTTTGAAAGAAATAAAAAAAGAAACTCCCTGTTGACTGAGATTTCATCTAGCATGACCTAAGTATTGC
>NW_004524629.1:9825456-9826942 GCF_000260255.1 Octodon degus
ATATTATATAGAGGAATCTATATAACTGGGCACTTTATAATTTAAAGTAAATATTGTTTAAATACTTTGGCTTTAAAAACTAAACTTTTATAATATATAATAACTTTCCACGAAAACATCCATTTATGCTGTACTGTGGCCACTTCTGAGATTACGTACCACAAGCAGTGCACCCCAGAGGGATGGTCATATCCTCGTAGTACACATTGCTTTTCTCATAGTGTTCAGTTTCCATGTACTTGACGGTTTGCACATTCATCATTTTAATAGCTATCTAATATTCCCTCAAACTAATACACCATAAAACCAATTCACCATTTTTATAAAACATCTAATTTTATTTTCTAAATGAAAACTAAGGTTGTGTGAAAATATATTAGAATTGCTCGGCACATTTTCAATGAAAAATAGTCATTTCAGAAATAGGTAGCTTGTTATCTGTGTTTTCCCAAACAGATTTGAAAGAAATGCCTTAATGAAATGCATACAGCCTTATTTATTCTGATTTGTAATGTTGAGGTCTGAGATAGCAATTCTATATCTGTCATCTGTAATACACAGTATTGTTATTATGATTATATATGAAGCTTTGTGGGTGCACCCTGCACTTTGTGACTACATCAAAAAGTAGGTCTCGCTCCCAATGCTTATAAACTCTCTCTCTCTCTCTCTCTCTCTCTCTCTCTCTCTCTCTCACACACACACACACAATGAGCACAGTTCAGATAATTGAGAGCATTTAACAGCAGTAGATTTAGGTAGACGGAGACTTCATTGGAAATGTGATGTTTGGAGAATGATTTTAAATGGGAAAGATAAGGAAAAGAATAAATTTATAATGATGGCATCTCTGGGTTTATTATTTAATTAACTGATGGGCCTGATTGAGTGATTTCCCTCAAGCACACAATTTAACTTCTAGAGCTCGCTCTTATCTGAAAAGAGCTTATCTCCCGGGTGTGAATAATTCAACTCTCACAGAAGCAGCGCTTCTGTTTACTCATCCACAGCTAGACTGGCGCTCACATTCTCTGAGATGCCAGCCCTCATGATGCTGAGGTCAGCTCTGGCTGAATACATGTATCAGCAGCTACTCACTGTCCACAGTAGCGGTTTCATTTGCTGAAATTCAAAAAGTCAAGGGAACAAGTAGGAGGTGAGGGCACTAGGTCCTAAAGAACAGCCAGGTAAAAAAAAGTAGGGAGGAGACAAAGTGTCGTACATGGAGAAGCATGGAAGCCTGAACAACATGAGCAGTGTACAGTGGGTCCATTGTTTCTGAAGATGCAGATTAGCATACATATCCAGGCTTACCAATGGGTTATTGATATTGCATCAAAATAGATGACATATTTAAAACATAACATTCATGGTGCACAGTTAAGCTGCTCTATGAAATTAACACAATGCAGTGCCTTTTTGAAGGCTTTCCAGCCCTTGAAAAATTGTGCCTCCAGGGCCAGGGAGATGGCTCAGTAAAATAAGC
>NW_004524629.1:9828553-9848197 GCF_000260255.1 Octodon degus
TCAGTTAAATCCCCTCAGGTTTTATCCTGAGATCCTGTACCTCAGGCCAGGAATCACTATGTTCAACTGAGGTATGAGTAAATCTTGTTCTTTGTGTATGATCTTAAGGGAGAATCTAATTTCCTATGCTTTTTTTAGTTTCTAGCATCTGGCTACATTGCTCAACTTGGTCCTTTACCTCATCTCCACCATTTATTATTCCAGTCTCTGTTCATGTATTATATAACCTTTCATTTTACCATATAAGCAAAGATATATTTACAGGTTTTAGGGACTAGGTTAGAGACATCATGGGACAAAGGGAGGATGCTATTTGGTTTACTATCAGCCAAGATCATTCTAGCTTAAGGCATGTTGGGACATTTGCCAGGTAACTTCAATGAGATTACTGAAATTAGTTAAAGATAAATTATCACCCAATAAGGTAATGAGCTAAAACATGATTTTTGTTTTTAAGCTACTAAAGTTGTAGAATGCCTGGTTATGAAGTGGAAGCTAACTGCTACAGTTTAAAAAAAATCAATTTCAAACATTTCTGCTTTAGAAAACTGGGATCATCCAGGTGACTAAATAAATTCTAAATAAAATTATAAATTTTGACTTGAGCCATAAATTTAAGGTCAACTAATTAAACTTTAGCTTACCAGGCAAAAACATCTAAATTAGATTCTCAAAATGTATGTCTACTCTACAAAAGAACTACTTACTATCATAAGGAAAGTCAAGGGATTGAGGCATAGAAATTTTACTATTGTTCAGTAAATGATTGGGTTTTCTGTCTCATAAAAGGATGAGTTTCCTGCTTTTTAAAGAATTCATTACTTTAAGAAACAAACCTCAGCTTCTGGGTACTCAGAGCGCCTGCACTCTTCTATCTCTTTGCAGAGCCTGCAGAGTCAAGGATGACCCGGTAGCCATGAGCTACTAGTGATGCATCAGCTCTGAGCGTTAGAGGCCAGGAGCACCGAATGGTCCTTGTAGCATTGTCTTTGTCTTCCTTTTATCTTTTTCTTTTTAAGAGAATACAAAACGGTAAACACAACAACAACAAAACATTAGAAACAACACCATTTTAAAGCAATAGATAGTCTCCCTGTTTCATCTTTGCTGTGGGAGCTGCCTTGTGTTGCGCTGATTCTGCAAAGCACAGAAGAGTGTACAGCAAGCCAGCTGACTTCTAAGCTTAGATTTGTTGAGTACACTTTGGAACTTTAAACAAGGTTGGCTCCTTGTGCCTCACTCTCCGCGGGGTCTTAACATTTCTTTGGTCTGCTTCACAGAGCCATTGTAAGGTCCAATTGAATCAATCATTCAATTAAACAGAATAAATTAATCACAAATGATGTCCTTACTAATGTTCTTCTTATTCTAAAGCCTGGGAACGATGTAGTTGCCAGAGCTGTCCTCATGAGTTATCCTCTGCTCATGCACACGTAATGAGTGCCTGTGTCTGCACTTGTAATAACGCCCTAGAAGAGCTAAATGTGCCTTCTGCAGCCTGCAGCCTGTCACAAATCCTGCGGTGGTACGTTAGTCTGAGGTTTAGATTTCATATTAAGAATGTGGGCTTGATTTGGTGGATTGGCTGCATTCTTATATCCCACATAAATATTATTCTTATTTCTCACAAAAATATCAGTCACATCATGCATATTTTATTTCATCTTTTTACAAAAATAATTTCATTGTACTTTGAAAAAATAATTATCAAAATACATATACAATGTAGACAGGGAAAAATATAAAAAATTCAGTACAAAAGAAAATTAAAACACTATGTCAACAAAGCATCCATTAAAAAGCCATAATTTATTATCTTTTCTTCTTATATTAGGAATCGAACTCATAACCTCACACTTGCCACACAGGTATTGTGTCACTGAGCTAGACCTCCAGCATAAAAAAGTTATAACTGAACTTGAAGTGCACTTCAAACCTTTTTTAGTTTATTCGATGAATTTATTAGAAAGAAATGAAAGAGCAGTGAAATTAATCACTGGCTTGTTGAAATATAGCAAAGAATTTCCTCTTTAGAATTTCTCCCAGATTTCCTTAGAAAAACATCAGAAACCCTGGATTTTTTTTGTTGGCATGGGGCTAAATAAGATCAACTTCCCTGGGATATTTTAAATGTGATTCACTTTATATTGATTCTACATTTAAGCATCTTTTCAATGCAACTCTGACATATAGCAAGCTACCCCGTGCCAAGATATTTTCTTTAAGCCAGAGTTGGACATAGTTCTCACAAAGCTCTCATAAAGGGGTTAAGATGATGCATACCTCCCTTTGTCTGATCCCTTTATTAGATGAAGGCCGTCTCCTACTAACCCTAGGCGTTCTCAAGAAGCCAATCATGTCAAAAAAGACTGTGCTGTGAAGGACTGATTTTATTAATAATGAGCCTGGGTTTTGTACTTCAATAATACTTTTCATGTAAGAGTCCTGAAATGCTCTACAATTTAAATGAATTAAGCCCTATAACACCCTTTGAGCTATACAATACTTGTTTTTGAAGTAGAAAATCTAAGAAAGATATGAGTTACGTTAAATTTAAAACGTGAAATAACAGTCCCCCCTTTCCCTTCCCTCATTTTCTGCAGTGTTCCACCTCTCTCCCTCTATCCCTTCCCTTTTCTCTCTTGCTGTCTCTTCACATTACCTCTAGGTTGTTTCCCCTACCAATCCCCATCCTCATACCTTTGCCTAGATATAGAACCTTTCCACATGAATCTGAACAAATCACTGAATCAAACTGGGAGTGGCACCAAGAACTCCCTCTTCCTCATACCTTTGCTTACCCTGTTAGGAAGGTTGCAAGGCAACCTTTTCTCTGCTCACCTCCCTCTTCCTACAGGCCTTCTTGCTAGAAGAGAAAGCAGTCTCACACTGTGAGTCCTGGCTTTCCTCTTTCATCTCCCCTTAGGGTATGCAGAAAAGTAGACTGTGACTAGAACATTCCCAGTGTTGCATAGAAAGGGTTGTCCAGGGTTAGTTAGCCAATGCCAATCTCAGCTCTCTCCAGCTTCCCTGTCCTGGTCTTTAGAGATTGGTGAAACACTCATTGGCTAACCCACAATAATTTGAAGTCAGCATGCTACTGTTTTTCAAAAAAGAGCTTCACTCTTGTCAGACCTGAGCAGGGAGGATACTTTCTCCAGCTCTCCAGCTCAGGGAGAAGTGAAATGTAGGAAGCCAGATCTGCCTGCAGCCTTGTGATGGTTCAAATTGAATCAGGTTAGAGTGCTTGAGAATGAGATTCCCACTTACATCAGCAGACATGACTAAGACAAATTGTCCTCCATGAGCTGGCATGGCCCTCTTAGATTATCTACATCTAACAAAACATTGACCTCTCCCAAGCAAGAGGAAAATCTTACAGCAATGTTGGAGTTATAACATGGATGCTCCTTCCTGGGTCTCCTGTTTGTCCATCTACTGTCAAATTTTGGACTTGCCAACCTCTTTATTTCAGGGATCTAATCAGTGTCTCTCGTTGTCCCTGTCTCTTTCCCTGTTTCTGTCCCTGTCTCTGTGTCTGTGTCTGTGTCTGTGTTTCTCTCTCTCTCTTTCTCTCTCCCCTTTCCTTTTCCTTCTGTTCCTCCCTGCCCTTTACATGCACATGCACATGCAAGCACAGACGTGCATGCACACGTGTGCACAACCACACATGCATGCACACGCACACACACACACCTCTAAGTTCTAGTTCCTTGAAGAGACCTCAATGACACAGGCCTGTTTTCTGTAAATTAAAGCCAGCCACGTCCATTCATGTAACTGCGTTCTCTCTAACACAGCACAGTAGCACAGCTATGATGGACATGCTGAGCTACACATCGATAAATATGCATTTGCTCTGTGTTTCTTTACATTAAAATTTTTCCAACTTCTACTGCAGTTGACTCCCTATTTTTTTTCCTGCTAAGAAGGCCCTGGATCACAGCAATTCTCCCCTGCACCCCAAGCTACTAGATTTCCCTTACTTCATGTGGCCTCAGTACCCTGGGCTTGGCTCCCTCAAATTGAGCACCCGGGGTACCAGTGAAACCCCTGTGTTGTGTTGTTGAGGATGAGATCCTTGATTTCAAAGATTATCATATTCTCCTTTCTTTTCTGGTCATGACTTGTTCAAGTATGAAATCCAATAAATAATTTTTAGAAAATAAATGATTAAGATGAAAGCAGCTCCCATTTACTGACAGAGCCTCTGTGATACGCACACTTCTGTGTGAAGCTACCTTCCTATAGCATCTCAAGAAGTGCAGGCAGCATCTTCTTCATCCTCCCCAGTTTGCCCAGGTAGAAACTGTGTGTCTGGGGATTTTGGCTTCCCTCTGATTACACAGCAAGGAAGTTACAGAGTTGGAAGCTGAGCCCAGACAAATTTAACTCCTGAGCCCACACTGATCTACCAATTTTTTTTCCTTTGCAGAATGAATAAAGCTGCAGCTAGTAGCTATAGTTTTTGTGTGTGTGATTTTTAAAAGCTATTATTTTAGCTAACTCAGCACAAAATATATTTTATGAAGCCAGCATGCCTGATTAGTCCCATTAATATTTTATTGAAAGAACCACCCTATCAACTTTCATCTTTATAAAAATTTCAGTAAAAATGGTTTTTAAAGAAAAAAAAAAAACATTTGCTTTGATTCTGTTGCTAGGATCCCTCCTTATTATGCAGCGTGACTCCCATGCCCCAGCGCTGAAGACTGCCTGTGTCTCTCAGGCGTAGCTGATGATCACAGTTATCTTATGAATGGAAAAGACCCAACACAGCAAAAATTATCACAAGCCTCATTTCTTTTCTTTCTGCTTTATGACACCTCGATGTCACAAACAAAGCACAGAGAGAATTATTTACTTTTTGATTCAGGTGGTTCCAAGTTGCATTCATTTGATTTCAGCACATCAGAAAGACCTTCTGATCACCTGAGCTAGCAGACAGAGAAAAAGGCATTTACCACACACCATATGAGCCTGCTGATGGCTCGGAAATTTCCGGGGATGCTTTCACAGTAATGAGGAATTACTGGATCACATGAAAGCACTTATGCTGGTACATGTAGGGATTATGAAATGGGACAGCTTCTTCTACAGGGCTCTCAGCCCATGGCAGGAAAAGGGTTATGAGAAGGGGTCATGGGAGAGAGTGTGTAAATGCTTAAATACCACCTCATGCTACTCTAAATGCCAGTCCCCACTCGTGTTTGGGGCATGCACTTCCAAAGCAAGAAGCAGCAATTGGGTAATTTCTAAGACCTACCGCAGAAATAGCAGAGATGCCTCCATTATGCTAATCACTATGAATTCTCAGGGATAATCTCAGCCCCTACTACCTTAAATCCAGGACAAAGAGCATGTACAGTTATGGAAATACGGTCATCCATTACACAAATTAAAAACCGAGGATTAATGATGCAGTGATTTTTCTAAGTCAACACAGCTAACAAATGAAAGGAAGGGAACGTGAGTTAATCTTTTCTCCTATGATTATGTTCATTTAACAAATAAGAGTACTCTAGATGAGACAGAATTGCAAACTCTGTGTGCTGGGAAAATAAGATACTATGTGACCGACAAATGCAGATGCCTGATGCCTGATGGTGACTTCGCCTCCACCCTTTAAGTTAATCAGGATTGCATCTAGTCTTCTGTACACCCAAAACATTCCAAAAATTCAAAGGTTAATACATTTTAAATGAATCAAGTACTTACAATTTTTTTTTCTGATGACAATTTATAGCTCAGATAAGGAGAAATTGTTCTTGACTGGATAGTCTTCGAAGAAGGGCCAACAGTATCCAATTTTTTGGTATAGTTTAGAACAGTTAAGGAGGAAAAGGAAAAAAAAATATAGAATTGTAGCCACATAAGTTCAGAGTCCCAATTGCTGTTTTTGGTTTGTGATTCAGCCAACTCTATACTTTCTGAGCCTTTATAGAGTAAAAGAGAAATGCAAATAATAGTAATACTGGCTTGCATGATAGTTAATGAATGAGAGGTGCTAGTAAAACTCAATAGCTATAAAGTGTAATACAAATGTTAGTTATTGCTATTTTAATTCCAATAGCATTTTTACTGCGTTAATATAACACCCACCTTATGGCTAGGTATGAATGTGTCAAAGTGGCCATAGAAAGAGAGAGTTGACAGAGAAAGGAATATAAATTCCAACTCAATTCATCAAACTCTTAAATATCACAATTAATTTATTTTTCCATAAAATGGATTGATGTAGCAAACTTCACAGCTCACCACGGAAATATTACCAACTTTCTGAGTAGGACATGCTGCCACCAATATTCAGCCTTTCACTTGAAAATGTGTTACCTATGGATTGCTCTTTAAATACAGATGAGTCTCATTAGCATTTTTATATCTCAGTTTCTTGCTCCTTCAAAAAGAAGAAAACATAGCAAGAAAATACTTTCAGTGTAAATGCAATTTTAGGTATGTTTCTTTCCAACATCCCTGTGTAATGTTCTCTCATGGAATGTTTTAAAAAGATGATACTTGTAAGCTAAAATACATATTCCACCAAAAGCAGAGCTTTAGTAAGAGCTTTATTTTAAGACCTGAGAAGCTATTGTTTTCTAGTTAAGTTTTAGAAAGAGCTAACCATTCCCTTCAGAACTGGGCATGTTTTCCAATGTTTATGGTCCTTGTCATAAGATATATTCTTGGCCACGAGTTTTATTCAGTTTATCTCAGCATTTTATAGTCTAGTACTCAAGGGATTTGAAGACTATCATGCGTTCTTCTATGTAATATTTAAATTATCTGCATAGTGTCTGGTTAGCCTTAAACTCATGGGGAGTAGCCTGTCTCTATATGACTTATGCATACTGGAATCATTATTTGCCATGAAACAAACATGAATATAAGACTGTAGACAGTGTAAAAGGAAAATTGGATGAAGTGTTAGACTATCAGTGGATGGAAGAAAGCAGAGTCAAGTGTGCTTCCAGTTCCATGTGTATAATTATAAACCACTCAGTCAAAAACTTGCTTCAACTTCCTGTGGTTTGAAGGATTCTTCCCTTTTAATTCAATTTATCCTTAATTGCCTTCTACTTACCATAAATCATGTGTACATATTTCTTCTTGAATTATTTCTATTAAATGTATTTCTCCTCTAGACTCAGTTCATCTGAATAAACACAAAGTCTTCTGTAACTTCTTCCACTGTGCTTTCAAAATATTTCAACATTTCTGTGGTTGAGTACATAGTAACATTGCCTCATGGTGTCTCCTGCCCGAATCATTTTTGGTGGCTCCAGGGTTTCACACACTGTTCTCAGAATCATTAGAGCTCCTAGATCTGCTTACTTCCTTGTCTCTTTCATTAGAAGATCCCTTCCACCACATCCAGGCTGTCCTGCCGTCCCACACCACAAAGAATTCCCTTTCTGTCATGGAATACATGGTTGATAGTGTCTTACTTTTTCCCTTCCTTCACACTAAATGTTCTTGTCTTCCCACACTTGCATGGTATTCAGCCACCAATTCTCAAAGGAGTCTTTTCACTGTGGGTTTCACTACTGTTTGGCTAAAGATAGACCACCTCTCAAGCTCTAAGGTTGTCTCCGTGGAGGATGTCTGGCCCTTTAGTGACATCATTTATATCAGCTCAATCAGATGGCAGGCATGGCATTTGTCATAGCTTGGATCTGAAATGTTTTACCTCAGAAGTGGTAGGCTTAGTCCTCAGTGCAGCAGTGCTCCAGGTGGGACTTAGTGGAGGTGATTCACCGTGAGAGCTCTGAGCTCACCCAGATGACTTGCTGAAGGCTTCAATGTCACATTGAAGATAGTTTTCCCATCTTAGCTAATGGTTCCTCTTCTATTTGTCTATCTCCTCAAAACACCACATAGTATCATCCTATTTTTCCTGTCTCTTCCTTATATTCCCAATCACTGGAAAGTGCTACGGCTGCTTCTTTGAGTCGTATCTCCCAGTGTCCTGTCTGCTACATTCCCCATGCCTTGACCTTAGCCAAGGCCATTTGCTCTTCTCACTGAGATCACTAGGATGACATTCTAGGCGACTACTCAGCTCCTTTCCAGTCCTGCCCATTTGTTCTCTGCATAAGTCAGAGTGAGGCTTTTACCTATACAAAGAAGCAGTCACTCCCTTAAAATTAAATGATTCCCCTTGCCTCTATGTGATTCTCTTACTCTTTATCTCTTGCCTTCTATCCTGACTAGGATGAAGAGGTCTTGCTTCTTTTCTTTCTCTAGCCTCTCCTTGTTCCCTGCACTTTCACACATACTTACTGTTCTTTAACCTCCCAACCCTAAACTTCTTCCAATGGGAGACACTTAAGTCTCAGAGTAAAAGCTGTGTCCTGAGGAAAGACTCTCTTGACTTTTCTAAAGCAATCACTAGTCTATGTCACCAATTTGCTCTTGTAGAATACTGTATGTGTCTTTCCTAATACACGACAACTTATTCATTTGTCTCATGACATACAGATCATAAGTTTCATGAGAGTGAACACTATGGACCTTGTCCACTTCTATATACCTAGATCTTAGCATGGTTTACAGCATGTTGTTTACTTCTACAGAATTTCTGTAACAACATACTGCAGAATGGACAGCATATACAAAAATTTACTAATTTACTATGTTACAGTCAGAGATCAAGGAGTTGGCAAGTTCTGTTTCCTGTGAGGCCTGTGAGGAAAGATCTGCTCTATGCGTCCTCTAGCTTCTGGTGCTTTTCTAGCTATCTGTCCTTCCTTGGCTTGCTGAAGATTCCTGGTGACCCCTGCTTTCCTCTCCAAATGTCATTCTTCCTGTATGTATCTGTATCCACAGTCCTCTTTGCATAAAGACATCAGGGCAACTCCAAGCCTACAAGGCCTGGATACACTGTCTGGCACCTCTACCGTGACACAGCTGAGACAGGACTGCTGAGAGAGGATCAAAATACCTAAGCATCTTTCTCTCTCATCTGAGCACCTTCTTCCTTTTTTCAAAATACAAGGCCACATGTTTCCTGGAGTTAGAAACTGCATTCTAACTGCTGGGATCCCCTCATCTAATACCACATCCCATAGGGTCATCCCTCCTCACTCCATGGAGACTTAAAGTTTTGGGTTAAGGTTATGGGATGTCCCAACCCATGAGAGAGGGATGCCCCCCTTCTTTTTTCCCTGGATGCACCATCCTGCCCCTGGGAGTGGAGAAGGTAAGGGAAAGACATCTCAGGAGTTCCTCTCTGAGTGTAACAGAGACAGCAAACTATTGTACCTGGCTGAAATTGGGGATAGTGGCATGGATGGCTATTGCTGAGGGCAGCTATATGCCTTGCCCTGTCAATTACAGGCTTCCATGCTTCCTCCAGAGGGCTCATCAGTCCAGCTGAACTCACTGTCGAATAAAAGCTTTCAGTAGAGCATAATCAGAGCAGAACAAGAGTGCAGAGGACCAGCTGTAGGGATGGGGAATGGGTACAGAGAGGAGCTCCCTGGAAAGACAGGCAGCAACAAGCATTCCAAGAGTAGAAGCAGAAAATACATGTTTCACATGAACACTGTCTTCCTCCTACAATATGTGCTCACCATTCAGACTTAACATGCAGCATTAACACACCAAAATGTGAAGAAAAAATAAAAATGGACACCTAGTCATACTTTATTAGAACTCATTCTAATTACCTCACTTAACTCAGATAATTACATCTGAAATGACTTTATTTCCTAATAAGATTACATTTTCAGGTAAAGGGGATTAAGATCTCAATGTAGCAATATTTGGAAGGCATAATTCAACTTATAACACACCTGAAGGTGTTTGTCAACCATCAGCTCTTAGCTGGGATGTGGGAAAGGCAGTAGCTGAATGCAGGGCTATCAAAGGTCGTCTTTCTTCCAAATCCCAAGTAATATAAATTTCTTTTTTCCTTTTCTAATCACCTACCTCTGGGGCATTCATTCTTAAATGTCATCACCATCAGAGATAATGTGGATACAATCGTAAAGCCGGGTTACCTGCATCAGTGGAGAGTCCAGAACCAAACATTTCCTGCAAATAAGTCAGCGGTTTATACCATATCTTTATCACATGGTTCCCACTCCTGGAATGGGAAGCGCTATCATAATAACAATGGTAATGCTTTACATTAAATCTTGATTTATGAAGCTGCGAGGAGTTTTCAACCCAGCTTACACTGGCGCTGCTCTAGGAAGCCTGCGATAACAACCTTGATGTCATGGCTGTTCCAACTGCTTTGGTGAAGGAGCGCTGTCAGCACACTGTGCCCTGGCACTCACCAAGTCCAACCAACGCATCTACAGCGATAACCGCTTTGCACACATTTGGCAATTTGTTTTATAGTTACTTTAAGACAAAGTTTTAAGCATTAAGGTACAAGCACCCTAAGCATGTCTTAACAGGTATTCTTTAGGAAACAGGGCCTGTGGCAAAAGGACTAATCAAAGCAAGCAGACTAATCACAGCAAGCAGAAATAAAGGAAAAGAAACAAGGAAGAAAGGGATCAGAACAAATACAGAGAAGTACATTAGCAAGATGGCCATGTAATCGGTCTGTAGCACGGTGTAACACAAGAGTGCACCTCAGAAGACTAGTGGCAAGGGGATGGATCTACCTGTAGGTTCCCTCCCACTTCCAACACAGCACATGGCATGGAACTTTAGGTCTGCTGCACCTTTGCATTGTGTCACATGGGTTATACAAGAAACTGCCTCTTTAGGTTCAGTCTAGACAGGCAGCTGGCAAAATGTGCATTCTTAGTCAACACTGCATGGAGCTCATCAATCTATAATGGTGAGTACAGCTACAGAGACCTCAATCAAGGACAAAGGGAGACATGCAAGCTGCTGCCTATCAAGAATTGTAAAGGGTCTGAGATTGTACTCTCCTTGGCAGCCGCCACATAATCTTGTCTCATTTTCATATTGGTCAGAGCTATAAGTAGCCTCCTGGATAAAAGAGAAAGGACTGCACTGCTTACATTAATTGTAAGAACCAGAGTATCGCCATTTGCATAGTTCTTTAAGTTCAGATCCAAAAGTTGGCTTGAAAACTGCCGGATTAGAGTGGACTACACAGTAGGTTGCATTTTAGGACAATATCTTGGTGTATAAAAAACCCCAAATTTTCTATAACAGGTGGGAATTGGGTCTGACCTTTGCCCTGAAACACAGCAGTGTCTATTAACCCTGACTATAAACAAACCTGCCTTTTGTTCTAGAGGGAGATGCTGTTATTATCTATGACCAAAGCCAGTCAGTATCACTATATGCAACTCCTGTGAAAAGTGTGAGACCCGGGGATAATGGCCTCACTCTATGCCAGCCTGTATGCAAGGAGACTTGTAGCCAGAGTGGTTCATAAGCCACACCTGGCACGTCTTCCTATATCAGAGAATTACCATTTGCAAATGTCATGACACAGGGCTGAAAACCATATGCCAATATGTGATATTCAATTTTCTTTTCCTGTATTAGAATGGAAAGCTAATACATCTCTTAAGTTTCTATTCCCAGTATAACTATGAGAATATTTCAGGAGTTACTGTTTTTTTTTTCTTAGCCTATTTTTTCTATTAGGATATTTAGTTAATCAAAGCTATACAAACTCTGAGATAAACACTACCTTCCTTCTGCTGCTCCAAAGACTGCCGTCTATGCTTAAAAAGTGCAATGTGTGCATATGTTATAGCAAATAAGGTTGATGTATGGAACATAACTAAACTGTAGAAGAAAGTGTAAATATCTATAATTTCATTTGTAACTGCAATTTCAAAGCACACTCATTCCATTTCACAGATCAGGAAAATGAAGCTCTGAGAGCATTAAGAAACTTAGATGAAGAACCCACTATTGAAATCTGATGTTTAAATTACGGCCAATGTTATGTTCTATGCTAACAGCTGCCCTCTTTAAAAGAGCTTTAAAAATGCATAAGGAAAAGGGAGACTAAAGTAAACACTTTTGGTATAGATACTGAGAACAGGATGAGGTTGAGGGATAGGGTGGTGACTTAACTGTTGCTTTTAGCATCATATTTAAAATAATCTCTGAAATCTTGGCCTGTGAATTCTGTATTACCTTCTGGTCCCAGTCATTCTAAATGGTTCACTAGAGTAATTCAATGAAAAGTTGCACGTCCTGGTATGACTTACGATGGTCCTCCTGATGGATTCTGTCATAGGTTTCCAGCCCCATGTAGAAACCTTTTTTCATAAGAGACACACACTTCACTGGGTGGAGCTCATCTGTAAACACTGTACTGTCTGAGCATTTCATCGGCCGAGTTATATAGTGTTTAGAATTTCAAGAAAAAGGAGAGTGAAAGAAGATAAGCAATAGAATAGTTGCAAACACCCTCTAAAATTCAAAATGATAAAATTGCCCATAAAACTTTAAAACTACAATTTAAATCAATATATTTTCTCAAGAACTATAAAAAATGTACATCTTAAAATCCTCCAGAAATCACAATATTCGGTCAATGCCTAAAGGAGTTTCAGTCAGTGGTGGAGAACCTGCACCACTCATGCCCCAGCAGGTTGTTTGTCATCACTGAAAGCTCTGTACATTTCACCATCGCTGGTCCAAGTCATTTAATAAAGGGTTAAATCCATATAGCACTGATCAGAAAGCAATGTGTTTTATACCAGACTGAAATCATGGAATACATTCATGAGAATGACGTATACATTGTACAAGTGCAAAATTGCCATATTGAAAAGCAGAGAACCCTGTTCCACATCTCAACCTATGTCACTGTGTCTACACCTTCTTAAATCCCCAAAGTTTTTCTTTTTTTGTGGTCTCTGTGGAAATGCTGCAATTCATAACCTTTCCATCCAGTTTGCTCTTGGCTGCCAAAGGAAGGAAAGAAGATGAATGATTTTAATTCTTAGTGTTATGCCTCCTGTTGGGACTCTGCTGCCAGCTGGTCTGGCTGCAGCTCAGTTGTAGGATGCTGTACTCATGTGAAATTTTCACACGGAGATTATAGGACTGGGAAGAAGGCCGATGTGCAGGAAAGCTTGCTCCTTGCACAGCAAGATTAAGGCCACACAGCAGGGCAAGAAGCATGGGGACACATACTTCTGCCTCTGAATGCTCCTCTGGCCCAGCAGGAGGAGGAAACTGACTCATGGCCAGCACAGAAGTTTGATTTAATGCTATTTTTATAAACTCAACACAATTCACACAAACCTATTCAGAGCAGAAACAAATGTGTGACACAGTGAGGAAGAGCCTGATAAAAAGGATTGTGCTGTGCTTTATTGTTTTAATTGATTTATCAAGTTTGAGGAGAAATGAGTAGTCAGCTCGCTTGATGAGATATTACATGAACAGCAGTCCTTGAGGACAGATGAAAGAACCAAGCACAGTACTAGGAAGAGAAGGAGAAGGAGAGGTCAGAGCAAGGAACAACTGCAAAATGAATAGACTTTTCTGACCAGAGTAGTCAAGGTTTCCTCCTCCATGGTTGCCTGAGATAAGCACAAACGCATACTCACAAATATACACATTCTGACCAATGGGATAGTAATATTAGGTGATTGAAGTGATAGATTGTTAACCCTGGAGAAAGAAGAAAAGGAAAAAAAAAAAGGAATAAGGCAAAACAAAGTAAGATGAAAAACTAAGAGATAGAAAAGTTAGACAATAAATTAGGGACTTTGTGTTGGGTTGTTACTGTTAACAACATACTGGCTCTCTGCTCTTGCGTGCCTACCAACAGCCATTCTTCCCTTGCAGCCAGCAGGGATCCAGACAAGATGGTGAAGGTCAGAGTGAATGGATTTGGCCATATTGGATGCCTGGTTGCCAGGGCTGCTTTTAACTCTGGCAAGGTGGATGTTGTGGCCATCAATGACCCCTTCATTGGCCTCAACTACATGGCCTACATGTTCCAGTACGATTCCACCTACAGCAAGTTCCATGGCACTGACAGGCTGAGAATGGGAAGCTTGTCATCAATGGAAAGGTCATCTCCATCTTCCAAGAGTGAGATCCCACCAACATCAAGTGGGGTGATGCTGGTGCTGAGTACATGGTGGACTCTACTGGTGTCTTCAGCACCATGGAGAGGGTCGGGGTTCACTTGAAGGGTGATGCCAAAAGGGTCATCATCTCTGCCCTTTCCACCAGTACCCCCATGTTTGTGATGGATGTGAATCACAACTCCTTCAAAATTGTCAGCAACGCTTCTTGTACCACCAACTGCTTAGCCCTGCTGGTCAAGGTCATTCATGATAACTTTAGCATAATAGAAGACTCATGACCACAGTCCATGACATCACTGCCACCCAGAAGATTGTGGATAGACCCTCTAGGAAGCTGTGGCATGATGGTCATGGGGCTGCCCAGAACATCATGCCTACATCCACTGGTGCTGCCAAGGCTGTGGGCAAGGTCATCCCAGAGCTGAATGGGAAGCTCATAGGCATGGCCTTCCATATGCCCACTCTCAATATGTCAGTGGTGGACCTGACTGCTGCCTGAAGAAAGTGGCTAAATACCACAACAGCAAGAAGGTGGTGAAGCAGGCATCAGATGTTCCGCTCAAAGGCATCCTGGGTTACACCAAGGACTAGGTTGTGTCTTATGACCATAACAGTGACACCCACTATTCCATCTATGATGCTGGATCTGGCATCACCCTGAATGACCACTTTGTCAAGCTCATTTCCTGGTATGACAATGAGTTCGGCTATAGCAACAGGGTAGTGGACCTTATGGTCCACACGGCCTTTGAGGAGTAAGTGCCCCCCTGCCACAGCCCAGAGAGACCAGAGGGATGTAACTTAACACTGTAGAAGTTACTGCCCTACTCAGCCCCAACACTGAGAATCTCCCCCTCACAGCTTCCATCCCAGGACCCCTAGAAAGGAAGGGGCTTTGGGAGCCCTGGCTCCCTGCCCTTGCACACCAGCAATAAAGCCCACTGTACCCCCTCAAAAAATACTGTAGGAACCAAGATTTGCACGCTTTCTTTTGGATGGATAGACATTTCCCTAAAGTAAACCTTTAAAGATTTTTCAACATCAAATTTTCTGGGCAGAGGACAATAGTGAGAAACAGTGTTCTCAAACCCAGTTTCAAATACAGTGTAAGCTCTGTTATTTGAAGTCTTTGCAAAACACTTGCCTACAGGAAAGGCTTATTTCTGAGCTCTCTGTGCCACTGTAAAACACATATTTTCATCACAGGGTCCAGAAACCTAAGTTCCTTTAAATGGTTAGTAACAGAATATGACTCCTTATCTTTCGTTTGTGCATTATACACATGAAAATTAATAAAACACACTAACCTATGTTCAAATCCAAGTAGGGTAAATGATAAGATGACAGGTGTTGACCAAATAATGCTGGTTCCAAGTAGTAAGTGTTACTGTGAGAGAGAAGGAAAAGGAAAAAATAGAGAAGGCAGAGAGGGGGAGGAGAGAGGAGGAGAGGGGAAGGGGAGTGGGCAGAGGGAGAGAAGGAAGCAAAGGAACAAGAAGACTCACATATGTGCATTGTCTTTTATCTACCTCTCTGTTGTAATTTGTGTCTAGATGTGTTCCCCCCAAAGCCTCATCAGCTATGGGGCAAGCTTCTAGAGTTTATGACTGATTCCTGGTCCAGCGCTGGGATTATGGGTGTGAGTGCTATACCTGCCCTGGGGCAGGGAGCCTGCTTGCAATAGAAGAGAGGGAAGCAGGCTTGCTGTCCTCCCTCCTTGCTCTTGTTGCTTTTGCCATTATAAACTGTTGCCCTCTGCCAGATGCTTTGGAGTCAGCTGGTTATGGACTGAAACCTCCACAAACTGTGAGCTATATAAACCTTTTCTTCCTTAATTTTAAGCAACAGGTATTTTGTCTGAGCACTGCGAAGAAAGTAAATAAGACACTGCCTATGCAACTGTTCCCTTCTTCCCTCTCCTTCCAGGTCTCTGCACTCTTCTTCCCCCACAACTTCCATGCCAACTATTGAATTCTATGGTGTTGTCTTGCTCTGAGCTTTCCAGGCCCTGCTGCACCCTTGCTTTCTCCTCTGCTGGCTTCCTCTCACCCTTTTCTTTCTCTTTCTCTGAAGCAGAGCATATCTATGTATCTATCTATGTATCATCTATCTATCTATCATCTATCTATCTATCATCTATCTATCCACACACACACACATACACACACACACACACACACACACACACACACACACACACACACACAGCTGTCCTGACATCTCTCTGGCACTTCCCAGTGACAGACACTCCAAACATTTAGCGCAGCATGAGGAAATGTTGATGTAAAACAAGGAGCTTTTCACCTGCAATGCTAATGAATTGTAAACAAGCTCTTTTCAAGGCAGAAGTTCTGGCAGGGAGACCTGGGCAGGAGAGTGGGATTCTTTTGTCAGAGGGCAGAGGAAGACCCCTCTCGATGCTAGGTGGCAGTGTTAACTCACTAACAGGCACACACCTAAGGCTTGCCAAGTCACACACATAATTTGTTTTGAGCGAGATGCACATAAAAGTGGAGAACTCTTTGAGATGGGCTGAAGCCAGAAAAATAAGTTGCCGTGACTGTCCATGAAGGAGTTCATAAACATGGAAAGCCAGTAGTCATTTCTTTAAAACGATTCAGCCTGAGGGGGCTGATATTTTAAGACTCTGCTTTGTGATTTCAGCAACAAGATTTCAAAGCAGTCCTGTCTTTTTAAAACTATGATATTTATACCAATTTACTCCAGATAATGTTTAATATTTTTCCTGCTCCTCCTGATTTTCCTCTCAGAATAAATGTGATTTTATTCATAATAACTAAAAATTAAAAATAAAAAAGATAAGTAAATAAAAATCAGAAAACAAATGTGAACACCACAAGTCACTCCTATTATGCGAGGATCTCACAGGGAGGTTGTCTCTCTCTCCTCACCTGTTACCCCCTGAACAGGTCCCCACTCTGGTTGCCAAGGGACGATCCACAGGAAAGCCACTTCCACTTTCTTCTCTTTTACATGATAGCCATGGACTAATTAATGCACATAAATGTCACATACCTTCATACTCTCCCAACAGTGTCTGCTTTTCCTGGTCCAATTCGTTGTTTTCCTTTCATATACTATTATGTTAGGCCATTAGAGGATCAGTTATCATTTTGTGTATTTCTCCACCATATGTGAACCACAGAAATAAAAAGTGGTCATCCTAAGTACAAGTCTCCGCATCCGTCTATCGATGTAGGATGAAGCAATTCATGTAAAAGAAAATGTCCTTATTTTTTTGGTACTGGGACTCAAACTCAGGACCTTGTGCTTTTCCAGGCACTGTGGTGCTGAGCTGTAACACCATACATCTCACTGGTGTATATAAACCTTTTTGACCCAGACTTGTTGATCTCTCCTTGTTCTTTTCCCAATGCTCCTTATACATGCACACTACATCCACACAGTCCCACGGGATTCTCTGTATATGTCAAATTATCTTGAACCTCCAAACCCTTCGCAAGCTGCACTCTCTGCTAAGAACAGTCTTCGTTTCTTTACCTTTCAGGTAAACCGCTATCATCAACCTACTATTCATTTTTCAAAATTCTGGGGCAAATACTCACCTCTCTGAACATTTCTGTTCCACTTGCCAGGTGTAGTTACCTGCCTTTTGCTGTACATGCAGTTATAGATAGGTATAAAGGTAGATAGAAATCCAACAGTGTGGACAACATCTCCAGTACACTCTGACCACCCTTTCCATCTCTCTCTCAGGAAACTATGAGCCCCTTCAAAGCAAAGCTGCTTACTTACTCACAAATGTTTCTCTAAAGATTACTGCCAAGGGCTCTGCTACATCAGTGTGCTTAAAGTGTGAGATAAAAGGTGGAGGATAGGCTAGTGTTCAGTTTTGAGCTCGAAGAAGCACCAGGCATGTGGTTGCCAAATGAATTTAACTAGGTGGAATAAGTGACATTTCTGAGCATCAGATTAGTAAACATTTGAGAAACAGTTATTTTAAAACAAAAATATCTGCTCTTTTGAACAAGACTACCTTGTGGGAAGGCATTAACATAAGAATGTATTTTAAAAGTGATCTTTGTTATTCTGAAAATTCATTTCTTTTTAGGGTTATGTTTTTATTTTTATATTTTCCAAATATTCTGTCAAAGTTTTCATTCATAAGATGAAGAAAACTATTGCAAACAAAATTACAGAAAGTGTATTTATTGTCTCAAGTTAATTGAGAAAATATTGTGATGATTCAGAATAATTATTCCATTCAATTAGAGGGTATCTTTGAGCATTTCCTATGTACAGTTAATAGAGCAATCAACAATATATATTAAAAGGCTTTACATTCTCAAAGCTTACATTAATTGGGTTTAGAGTACTCCTTTTCAGCAAGGCATGATTTTGTCCCATCAAGGCTTTTGTCATTGTCTGGAGATACATTTAATCGTCACAAGTGGTTCTCCTGTCCTCCAGTGTACAGAGCAAACACACTGCAAATATCTTTCAATATACCTTGAAACAGAATATTCCAGCACCAACTTGTAATACTGCCTGGACTAAGAACCTTGCGTTATGCAGTCAACAAATAACTCGTATGCATTATATACAAATAATGTATGAATATATGTATCATGGCTCCTAGAAGTTCATGAGAGCAATAAAATACTGCAGGATAGAGAGAAGAAAGTGGCTTCTTTGAGTGGGTCAGCACACACAGCTGCTGGGATACAATGACATCAATGCAGAGATTGAAAGGAAGAGAACAATGAAAGGAAGGAAAGTCCTATGCCAAGGCACAAGAGGCTCTGTCACGTGGAAGGCATAACAGGAGTCAAGTGCATAAATAGGTTTTACCATTTTGAGAAATAAGGTGGCACCAGTGATGAGAAGAGAGAATGTGAGAAGAAGAGTATAGGAGAGAAAGTCCGACAACGATCTGGACTAAAATCACAAAGGGCATGCCAAGCTATGGTGAGGATTTTAGTGTCTATGCAAGGTGGGAAGCCACTGAAGGGTTTGTAGCAAAGATGTTCTGATTTAATTTTTTCAAAGATCACCTATTTTCTTTGTCTTCTATGTGGGAAAAGACCATAATAAGTGGCAAAGACAGCAAATAAAAGGAATGTTGCTATTGTAGTAGTCAGGATAAAGAAGATGACAGTTTGTATCTGGATGATAACAATAGTGTAATGAGAGGTATTTGATTCTGGGTTCATTTTGTGGCAGGAAAAGTAGGATTTGCTGGTAGCTAGAATGTAGGTGCAAAAAGAAAAAGAGGAGTCCATTTAGTTTCAGAGGTTTCAGACTGAGCAACTGGAAAAATGAAATTACCATTTACCAAAATGGAAAGACCAAGCAAAAGTAAGGTGATAAAAGATCAGAAAGTCCAAGTGAGACTTGAACAAAAGGATTGTTTGCCCTTTGTACAAAGTGGGCTACAGAGATGAGCTTCCTGCTGACGGCATACATTTTCAAGCCCCTCTACAGATGGAGCCTGAATGAGACCAGCCAGGAAGTGACTGTGCATAATTAAGAGGGAGAGTCTGAGCCCTACTTCTCTCCAACATTTAGGGAGTTTAAAAAATGAAGGATGTCCAGCCCATGGGACTGAAAAGGATCACTGATTAAGTTAATCAGAAAATCAAATGAGGTAGTACTGAGTGCT
>NW_004524629.1:9848779-9856658 GCF_000260255.1 Octodon degus
TCTTTCTTTCTTTCTTTCTTTCTTTCTTTCTTTCTTTCTTTCTTTCTGTATTTGGTATAGGGTTTCACTATGCAGCTTGGAGAGCTTCACCTGTTTTTAGCTTCTTCACTGCTGGGGTTACAGGCGTGCACCACCATGCCTGGTCTTGGTTGGGCTCATCACACCTGGGGGTCAGGATTGGTGTGGCATGGGTATGTGGTCCCTGCGCTTGTCTAAGGAGGCAGTTAGTCTGCTGAGCTGTCTCACTTACCTTCAATATTTTCTTCTTTAAGTTTGGGTGTTGAGAATTTTGTGTCACAAATGAGAAAACTAACTAAGACAGACTTTGTGGCTGTTCCTGATAATATGTTTCAGAAGTCTTTGTAACTGGCTCTGAGAAAGTTTGAAAATATTTGCATGCTGACTTAACAAACAGCCCCAGAATGCTGTAAGCTAAACTTGATGGGAGATTCTGGTCACCACTCAGAAGGCCAAGATGTTGATACCAACATTCGCAGTGAAGACAAGGCTCAGGAGGTTTCTTCTAGGAAAGACTGAATTGGCTGTTGGATTCCAGACCAAAAGTTCTATGCTTTTCCAGAAAATTTATCTGCATTTTACTCTTGTCCAAAGAATGCCTGAGACTAATTGTGGTGGAATAATTTGAAGAAAGATATTTCAAGGCAATCTAGTGCTGAGGGAGTGGCATGACTGCTTTGGGGGGCCTTACCCAGTTCTACGTTGAGAGTGAAGAGCAGAAGGCCCAGAAGAATGGTATTAAATGTTTAGAGCTTGGCCAGAAAAGAAGTTCTGGTGAAGTTGCAGACTGCAAATGTGCATCAGAAGAAACCTAGCTTGCTGAAAGGGAATAGGATAGTAGCAAAAATGGAAAATGGCCTGGGGATATCACAAGAAACAGGAGAACGTGACTGCAAGGCGAAGGACTGCTTTGAGAACTCCAGAACCATTTTTAGAATGCCAGCATCTTAGAGGATTTGTTCCTTGAGATTATTTTCACAGTGTGAAGCAACCCAAGCACTTGACCTTTACTGCCAAGAGAGAGGATAGCCTGGAAAGTGCGCCTGGAAACTGACCTTGGGATCATTCATGTGTGCTTGCTTTGGGTACATGCAGAATGCAAGAGTTGTGGAGTTGAGAAAGCATCCAAACAGATTTTCTAAGAAAGCCTGGAGGGCCACATAGTTTGCCCTTAAGAGGACAATGTGTAAAAATGTGAGTATGAGACCAGAGATGCAGTGGAGACCCCAAAGGTTGGAGAAACCAGGAACATGGGTTATTTAAGGAAAGTCACAAAGAATGAGCAGAGCCAGCCCAAGAAAGAAGTCATAGGAGCTACAACTACTGAAAAGGCCATGGAGGTGGAGTCATCCAAGTTCTTTGGAAATCATATCATGTGACAGATTGTATTGAATTCTGGACATGGAACTAGATGAATTAATGCTTGCCCTGCTGGATTCTTGTCTTATTTTTTGCCCCATTTCTTTCTATCCCTCTATCTGAAATGTTAATATTTACCTTGTGCCATTGCATGTTCGAATTGTTTGACTTTCTTTGTATTTGTACAGGGGCTTGCAGCCAAAAGTTTACCTTAAATTTCAGAGGAGACATTTGACTAGGATTTTTCAGTAATGCTAAAATTGTTAGGACTTTGGCAATTTTTGGAGATGGATTAAACCCCTTTTATATAAACGGATGTGCATGAGACTCTTGGGGGGCAGGGGTGGAATGTCATTGCTTGTGTCTAGATATTCTCCCAAAGCCTCCTGAAGGTATAGCTGGTTCTTTTCAGAACTAATATATAGGGCACGAGATACTTAATGATTAGGAATTTACTATTTGATTTAGCAATGTAGAGATAAATCACTGGTGTGCAGCACAAGACACAGAAACAAAAGCTTGAGTGGAATCATTCAAGGGAGACGGTATACTGTTTATAAAATTGGTAAGAGGAGAGATAAATTGAGACCTATTACTAGTTTAAGAAAGATATGGGTAGAATTTAAAATAAAGTTATCTTTTCTCCATAGAAGGCAATGGAATGGGATAGTAATATAGAAGCTGATAGGACAGAACTGGTAATGTCACACTTTTAACTTGGCATATTATGTGCTTCATAATGTAAAACATGTCACATCTGTTCTTCTGATGAATCAAAGACAACTACCAAAACTTACAAAGTAGAAAACAGATTCACAGAGCTGGACTCAAGGACTCTGGGTACCTCTTTTAAGGAGTTTGTAGGAAATGGGCTAGTGGGTTGAGGCTCTACAGAAGGTCTCTTCTGTGTGGGTTTTAAGATGAAAGAGAACGCTGTACTAGCATTAATATCTCTGTGCTGCTGGGAGTGCAAAAGAGGCTGGGGGGGGGCAGGAGAGAAGAGCAGAGGAAACGAAGACTCCAGATTCCTTGCCATCAGCCCTCACATTGCTTAAGTTTCAACTCCGGCTGGCCCTGTTGGCTTTTATGATGATGGAAGCTTTCTTTAAGATGCTAATCACCAGTGATAGATTCCCTTTTGTCTCTATGTCATCTACCCAGTATAAATGAAGGAAATTCTTTCTTCTGTGTTGAACTTCCAGAAGTGATGCTGGCTGATATTGTTTGAACAGGAACCCTTGACTAGCAAATCTCAGGTGCATGCTTATGTCTCCGACTAGGCAATAGCATTTATTAACAGAATAGCACTTGCAGGGCAGCTAAATATGAGGAAGCACTTCAGTCCATTGTAAAGATGACTGAGTTCTAAAACCAGAAATAAAACACAACTTATGGAAATAGCACTTCGTAATAATAGGGGTAGCTGCGAGGGAAAGAATTTCAATCTGTTTATGATGGTATATGACATGTGATGTTTTCCCAAGTATGAAGAATGACCTTCATATCTCAGAATTGATTCATTTCCATGAATTCAATCAATTTGAATTTCAAATATTTTGAAACAGTCAAGTCTGTTCTGAGCTTATATAGTCCCTCTTGGGGGGAGGTCATTATTCCATAAACAATAGTGTAAAGCAACATTTTACATAGCATTTGCGTTGCATTGTGAGTAATCCAGAGATGACTTAGAGTATACAGAAAGATGTGTGTCAATTCTATGCAAATCATTTATGCCATTTTGTATATGGCACATGAGCATTCACAAATACTAAAATTCTGCATTCCTGAGAAAATCTTGGAACCAAATCCATAGTGAGAAACAAGATAACTCTATTCTATTTAGCTCTTTTCTATATATTTCTGTTTAGCTGTCACACACATAACTATTCTATTTAGCTCTGTTCTGATTCATCCCTCACTTTAAAGAATAGGAGATTGGTGTACTAGTTTGCTTTGTTATGAGATAGTTTTGTTAACATATTATAGATGAGGTCATGCTTTTGAAATTACTGTAGGGTAACAGGAGAAATAATTTGGAACTTGAATAGCTGAAGAGAATTATAAACATGTTTTGTGAAAGTACGTGTCTTACTTTAGAACAAGTGGAGAAAAGTAAAGGGTTTTCAACGACTGTGTAGTACCTTCTAGAAAATGTGATTGTTTGCCATAGAAAAGATTTAAGTGTGTATGTACATATACATGTGTGTATGTATAAATGATAAAGAAAGAATTCATCTAGCACTATGTTAATGGAAAATTTTAGTACCATATGAATTATGCTTAGTTATTGGCACAAGAGTAAAAATGATTTTCCTTTCTAAGCAGCTCAGATCTAAGTATCTTAGGAAGCTCTGTCTGAGCCAAATGTATCTTTTATCTCAGATTGCAGGTCAACATGACTTCAGATTAATATAGATTTATGAAGTTAACACAGGAAATGTGAGTGATTATACTTTGTACTTTCACCTTGAGGTCGTAGGGGCTACTTCCCACTTACTATTGGAGACTTGTCACATTTATTTTGGTAGTCACAGGAACACCCACACTGGCTAACTCCTGTCTTCTCAGTTTTCTAGATTTACAACAGCCAAAGACTGCCTGAAGAGTCCTTGGCATTTTCTGCTTCCTGCCTCTATTTCTTGCACCACTATTGTACCCACTTCTCCTGCTTGGGCGAACCTCTTTCCCTCCCAGACACACTGTCTCCGTTAGTTTGTTCCAAGCAGCACATCTTGCCAACGCTTCAGGAAGGTGTAATGAGTACTAAGAGCTCTAGTGGCACTGGACCTGCAGTATGTAAGCTAGGAAGGGAGGCCCAGTGCCCCGGGGAAGTGGGAGTGGCTGGGGAAGCCAGGAGTGGAGCCCGGAGTGGGGTGCGAAGAAGATGATATTGACACATATCATAATTTTAAATTTTACAAATAAAAGTCACCAGGTTTATTCAAAGATCTATGAATTGGACTCGTAATGTTAATGATACGAACAGAAAATGGATCCAAGTTTAAGATACAACTGTCCAGCGCCTTCTTTGCTGACGCGTTTTGCAGGCTGGCATCGGAGCACCAGGTGCTCTCTGAAAGTGAGCTGATGGCCCTGCAGCCTGCACTATAAACAATTACTATAGAATCTTCTTTTCATTTTCCTCACCGCTTCACGCGGTTTTTCTCTGTGAATACCTTCATTAAATGCCAAAGGCTGTAAGCTAATATATTTGGTTCCAGTCTTTCGCAAAATGCTTCTGTTTAGCTTTCCAATATCACTGCTTTTGTAGGCACACCAGGCTAGGAACGGTCTGGGGGAGGGGAGGAGAACGAGAACGGAGAAGAGAGAGATCACGATTTTAAGCCATGTGGGGTTTTTTTATCGTTATTTTTGAAGTGTGTTTAGCACAAAAACAAATTGTACATTTACCACAAGTCACTGGGACCTAACGAGCTCCTAATGTGTCCCATACTTCAAGGTTTTTCAGAGCAGACCAGTAACTTAGCAACCACAGCTAAACCTTGACGGGAATAATCATTATTTGTGTTGCAGCTTCAGGCTTCTTCCCCACTGTAGATTTTTTTTTCTCTTTCCTTCCTGTTGTTTTTGAAAAAGGACCCCAGCACAAGAAAGAACAGGCATCAATGGGAAGGGAGGACTTTCCTCCTGTTGCTCTGGGTCACAAATGCCGTGCCTGGAGCACAGGCCTGAGACAGGACGCTACTTCCCTCCTGGTCACTCATGAAAGTAATGGAAAAAGTTTGGTTGTTTATATCTGTTGAATGCCCCAGTGTGTTTGTTATATACTCAAGAGCAATAAAGTTAACTTTTGCAGTTTTGGCAGCTTAAAAATTGACATGAGATTTGTTCAATGCAAAAAAAAATGATTTATTATCACTAATGTGTAAGTTGAATGATATTAGCTATTTTCATGGGCAACAAGCAAACCGAGTTTGTCTAGCATCTTCATTGCAGTGCATCTTTGTTCTTTTCCACTGAAGCATTATTAAAAGTAAAATCCCTTCATTGTGAATGATCTTCCTCTTACCAATTCCTCAAAAAGCAAAATAAACAAGAACATCTCCTAAAATGATGGTTTTAAAGGGAAACACCCAAGAGTGTGGTGTCCAAGCAAAAAATAAAATTTGCATCAGGTAAGCAACAACAATATGGATGTTTCTAAAGAATACTGCATATGTTATTTATGAGCCTTAAAGGGCCACTGGTCTTGATGTTTTCTGCCAAACTAAAGAAGCTAAATCCCCACTAGGAACCTTGAATGAATAAATATGATTAGGGATATGGTAACAATGGAGAGAAGATTTATTAAGTAGACCCGCTTCTGATTCCACAGACTGATCCAGGACCCTCACAAATGTCAGTGCATGAATATCTGAAAACACAAGAGAAGAAATATGCTATAATTATAAGCTTCTGTCTAATTGCTATTTTTTTCCAGGTCAAGAATCTAAAAAAGAACACTCCTTATTTTACATCAATTTTGGAAAGGTAAATAATAAAATATTGTGCTTCAGAATTACTGAGCCACAGCACTCACTCTGCTATTAACTATTTGTGTGACTATGGATTACAGAGCCCAGTCTGTATCTGAGGTTATAGACCTAAGAACTGCTCTTAAATTGGAGTAGGCTCTGATATTCCTGTAGTCTTGTTTCTCCATGATTTTACTGAAAAAGCAGAATGAAAGGACAGGGTAATGCACAGTGGTATGTACAGTTCTAAATGAACCATGTCAAAGATAAATTACAGTTATGTCTTCCATTTTTTTCTGTAAAGAGAATAATTATTATTGTTTTCCTTGGAAGCAGGTGCTCAGGGAATCTTGCTAGTTAATGCATTCTAGCTTCTTTATTAATAATTTAAAGGATAGGTACTTTTAAGTTTGATTAATAAAAAAATAGCTCTTTCAGAGTCTCAGGAAAAATAAGCTTTGGTGAATGCTCACATCATGTATATTTTTTCAGTAATCTCTTTATTGTCATGTAATTATTTTGATCAAAAAGGGATTCATTACTGATAAGAGAGATTTATGTCCCTTCCTGGATGTAGTACATGTTTGTAAGTTGTAGAATAATGGATAGAAGGTGAGCTCAGTGGGAGTTAGCAGACGGAAAAGGACAATTTTGAAAGAAGTATAGAATTGGGTGCAGAGGTTTTACATATTGGATGTCACAGGAAAGAGAAGTTGGATGTAGTGAGAAAAAGGGGACTTCCAGGAAGCGTGATAGAAGGGATTGAATTTAAAGATTAGGCAGAGACAGAGGATGTTAGCTAGAATTGTCCTGAAATCTGAATAAAACTCAATAAAAGCTGGCATACAACTTCAATTATTTGGCTCAGACTAAGTTGTTTGTATCCTTTGAAAATAGTCCTTTTGCAAAAATATGAGGAATCTGACATTGTAGTCTCCATCAGTGCTTGTGTGCTGCATGGCTGTTTGGAGATGCCGTTAACCGAAACCACACTGTGTGACTTCTGACCTCTGGAATGTGTGAAAGTCAGGACTAATAGATTCACTCTCTTTAGGCAAACATTCTATCTCAGCATGTAAATGGCGTTCCCACTGTTTTCTCTGAGAAAGGGCTGGAGAACAGGTAAACTCTGATAATGGGGAATAAATAAAATGACTCATACTCCAGAGTGATAGATTGAGACAGTGCCACAAGCTCACTGTAAATGATGGGAATAATGCGATGGGAAGGAAGGGAAGAACTAAGAACGTGGAAGAGAGGCTGCTGGAAGGGAGAAGACCCTGGAAATGCATAATAGAGTTGCATAAAGAACCTAGCATTATTGATCCTGAAGATTATTTATATTCTAAAATATAATTTGAGAAGAGAATTGATAGCTGTATTGGAATCCAATGGAAATAAAGAGAAGTTGGAAGTAAGTATTAAGTGTTTGGAGTCTATTTTAATTTGTAGAGTTTAGCTCAGGAAAAAAAAAAGTTTAGATTTCCATATAATCAACATTCTCCAATTTGGGATTTTGTGGTCTGGTTGGGCTATGAGTGCACAAAGGAGAAAGATAAGAAAAAAAATTTTCATCTGTCTTCCTTCCTTTTCCTTTGTCCAAGGCAAATTCAGAATAAAATGAAAATACAGTGTTCTCTTTTGAATTTACTGAGAAATCTAACAAGAATGTGAAATGAAATTGCTATGAATTTTTATGAGGCAAAATAAATATATTGATCCCCTTGGGTTAAAGAGATTTTCTTTTGTTACTACCCCTAAGTTACTGGGGAGGAGAATTGGTTTCAAATACAATCCTCCAAGTACAATGCTCAAATCATATTTATTTTAGAAAAAAAAAAAAGAGAACTCTTGATGCTGCCTGCATGTGTTTTGCTTACAGAGTGACCCTTTAATTTATATTAATATGTTTGATAGTCACTACTTTAAGACTAGACATGTTTAAGCAAGTCGAGCAGCATTTTAAATATGGTTAAGATAATTCTGTGTTTCCACTGATGCTGAGAGAAATTTTACAATACACGTAG
>NW_004524629.1:9856903-9859458 GCF_000260255.1 Octodon degus
GCAGGGGGCAGGGCTGGCTGGCATGTGGTGCTGGGGGATTGAACCGCAGTCCCTGATGCTTTTGCTAAGCTTGTTCTAAGTAGGTGCTCTAGACCACTGAGCCACTCTCCAGCCCTCAATTTGATTTTAAAAGAAGACTTATTAGAAGCAGGCTGGACTTGTTTTCAGAATTCCTGGATTTTGTCCTGCCTCTGCTATTTACTTGCTCTTTGGCTTGGAGGAAGTAAATATATCTTTGAACTACTGTTTTCCAACGTATGAAATGAAAGTCTAAATGAGCAGTGAGCCCTCTCTGATGTAAAAGCTCGAAGAACATCCCTTTCCTAGGATGTGAAAGAAATGCGTCATGCCTAAGGGAGATGAAAACTGCCATCTGAGGGTCACTGCCCTAGCCACTTCCGTGTTGGGCCTCTCATCCACTATTTGCCCGTTTTCTGCTCTATTCTGCAGCATGTTTCCCGAGTCCCTCATTTTCTGGCCTCCTAGAGGTTTGGCTAATAAGAAGCAATAAGTCACTGGACACTGGAGAACAGGAAGAAGGGAAAGTCCAAGAAATTATTCCAATAGCTCTCAGATTGGAGCAGTGTTTATAGTAGTGGCTCTAGCTCTTGTTAGGTGATCTCTGCTTTGATCTTCCTGCCAGGAACAGGTGAGAACTCTAGCTTCAACTGGGATTGTTACTCTGAGGTCCCATGGAATTCTGTCCACCCTTCCAGTGACTTCAATTTAGGGCTAATAATGGTGTTTTGGTCCTATTAGCTTCCAAGCTGGTTCATCTTCAGGTTTGAACTTTCAGTTCTTTCCTTTCCAGTACATTCAATTATGTTCATTTGGAATAATACAGCGGCTTCTGAGTTCTGGCTAGACCCTGCACGCCACATAATGAACACTCTATGGCTTTGTAGAAAGAAAACAAAACGTGATACATTTGAATTTTAAATCTGCAAATTAACCATCTGAGTCATAGTCAAAGTAGATTATCTCACCTTTTAACTAAAATTATTGGAATAATAATACTTACATTGCAAGATGTTTCTAAGGATTAAATGAGAAAACACATGTGAAATGATGCCTGACACATGTTAAGTGTCTAGTAAATGTTAATTTCTTTCCTTTTATTCACTACTCAGGAAGAAAAATAAAAACCCTTAAAACAATTATAAAAGAATACAAACTATGTAGGAGCAACATACAAGATCAAGGGTACTGTGATCTAGTAGACAGAGCACAATCACCTGCTCTGAGTAACCTTAGCCTTATGCAAGGCATAGAGCTTCTCTATGCTGTACATCTTTCCATTTCAGACTTCCAGGGCTGCTGTGCAAAGATTGGGTGGCTTCAGCATTAGAAGTTTATTTTCTCATAGTTCTGTAGACTGGAAGTCCATGATCAAAGTACCACTAATGTAGTTTCTGATGAGGGGCATTTTCCTGCTTGCAGATAGCAGCATTTTTATTGTGTCTCCCCATGGCTTTCTCTGAATAGGTTTATGTGTGCAGGGAGGGAGGGTACCAGAGTGTGTGTGTGTGTGTGTGTGTGTGTGTGTGTGTGTGTAGGGGAGAGAGAGAGAGAGAGAGAGAGAGAGAGACAGAGACAGAGAGAGAGAGAGACAGAGAGAGAGGAGAAAGAGGAGGAGAGGGAGAAAGAAAACAGGAGAGGTAGAGAGAAAGGCTCTTTTAAGGATACAAATCTTTTCAGATAAAGCTTGGCTTACTCCTATAAATTTATTAAATCTGAATTTGGTTTTAAAAGCCTCAGCTCAACTTAGAGGGAATACAAATATTCAATCCATAAAACCTCCCTTGTGTACTTTGTGAGGAATCAAGACATGTTTACCTATTTAAAACAACCAGTTAATCTAGTGGGCAGTATTATTTTGCCAATATTCTTCAATCAGAATATTTACACATTTGAAAAATTTTCAGATTCCACAAAACAGTTGTAATCTGATTAATGTATTTTGGAAGATCAAGTCTATGTCTAATAATATAAATTTTCCACAGTCTCTGAACTCATTTTATGGTAGTGCTGCATTTAAATTTGGAGAAAGAAGGGTTGTTTCAACTTCTGGGGCAAAATTACCTTCCTGCTCTGTAAGAACATAAAGGTGAGTTGTGGAAGCTAAGCTACCTTCATTTAAAATTAGTTCTTAGTTTCAAAGAACATCATACCTCCCTTTGGACGTGAAACTTAATTTGACTTTAGTTCACATACTAGAGCTACTGAAAAGAATTATGAATTAAATTGTTAGACTTGAGTGCAGACCGCAGAAGCCAAGTACTAACATCTAGATGATCTTGGAGTATTTAACACTTTAGGAAAATTATTGCTAACTTTGTAAGTATTTTTTATCATTTGTCTATTTGGTATGTGGTCTCACTCTTTCTTATATATATTTTTAATCTTTTCATGCAGGGGTCAGGGGTTTGCTCTCCAGGCCTGCTGTGCCAGTCCTGTCTCTGGGGAGAGCAGAGATGGGGCGATTGAGATTGGGTGTGGTAATGTGTGCCTGTAATCCCAGCTCTTGGGAGGCTGTAAACAGGAGGATCACTATG